>NW_028244986.1:0-53151 GCF_964263255.1 Lissotriton vulgaris
ATGCCTCCAAATGGTATTTAATTAACTTCCCGGGGGTAAGAAACCCTTTTTGAGAACTCAGAGTGAGTAAATTGGCCATTTTCATGCACTTTTAACCATTCCATAAATCTTGTGTTTTGGGCCCCTGGAAGCATGAAAATCATTTTAAACATGCTAATTTTAGCTCTAACACTGATGATCCACCTACAAATGTGAACTGACGTTCAAAAATAAAACATTTGAAAACGGACCATTTTCCACATTTCTGAAGCATGACGTAATGGGGGGGTGTTATCTCTTTTGTCGAAAATCAGCCGTTTTTGCTCAAACATTAAATGCCTCCAAATGGTATTTATTTCACTTCCCGAGCCCCTGGAAGCATGAAAATCACTTTAAACATGCTAATTTTAGCTCTAACACTGATGATCCACCTACAAATGTGAACTGACGTTCAAAAATAAAACATTTGAAAACGGACCATTTTCCACATTTCTGAAGCATGACGTAATGGGGGGGTGTTATCTCTTTTGTCGAAAATCAGCCGTTTTTGCTCGAACATTAAATGCCTCCAAATGGTATTTAATTAACTTCCCGAGCCCCTGGAAGCATGAAAATCACTTTAAACATGCTAATTTTAGCTCTAACACTGATGATCCACCTACAAATGTGAACTGACGTTCAAAAATAAAACATTTGAAAACGGACCATTTTCCACATTTCTGAAGCATGACGTAATGGGGGGGTGTTATCTCTTTTGTCGAAAATCAGCCGTTTTTGCTCGAACATTAAATGCCTCCAAATGGTATTTAATTAACTTCCCGGGGTGAAGAAACCCTTTTTGAGAACTCAGAGTGAGTAAATTGGCCATTTTCATGCACTTTTAACCATTCCATAAATTTTGTGTTTTGGGCCCCTGGAAGCATGAAAATCACTTTAAACATGCTAATTTTAGCTCTAACACTGATGATCCACCTACAAATGTGAACTGACGTTCAAAAATAAAACATTTGAAAACGGACCATTTTCCACATTTCTGAAGCATGACGTAATGGGGGGGGTGTTATCTCTTTTGTCGAAAATCAGCCGTTTTTGCTCGAACATTAAATGCCTCCAAATGGTATTTATTTCACTTCCCGAGCCCCTAGAAGCATGAAAATCACTTTAAACATGCTAATTTTAGCTCTAACACTGATGATCCATCTACAAATGTGAACTGACGTTCAAAAATAAAACATTTGAAAACGGACCATTTTCCACATTTCTGAAGCATGACGTAATGGGGGGGTGTTATCTCTTTTGTCGAAAATCAGCCGTTTTTGCTCGAACATTAAATGCCTCCAAATGGTATTTATTTCACTTCCCGAGCCCCTGGAAGCATAAAAATCACTTTAAACATGCTAATTTTAGCTCTAACACTGATGATCCACCTACAAATGTGAACTGACGTTCAAAAATAAAACATTTGAAAACGGACCATTTTCCACATTTCTGAAGCATGACGTAATGGGGGGGTGTTATCTCTTTTGTCGAAAATCAGCCGTTTTTGCTCGAACATTAAATGCCTCCAAATGGTATTTAATTAACTTCCCGGGGTGAAGAAACCCTTTTTGAGAACTCAGAGTGAGTAAATTGGCCATTTGCATGCACTTTTAACCATTCCATAAATCTTGTGTTTTGGGCCCCTGGAAGCATGAAAATCACTTTAAACATGCTAATTTTAGCTCTAACACTGATGATCCACCTACAAATGTGAACTGACGTTCAAAAATAAAACATTTGAAAACGGACCATTTTCCACATTTCTGAAGCATGACGTAATGGGGGGGTGTTATCTCTTTTGTCGAAAATCAGCCGTTTTTGCTCGAACATTAAATGCCTCCAAATGGTATTTAATTAACTTCCCGAGCCCCTGGAAGCATGAAAATCACTTTAAACATGCTAATTTTAGCTCTAACACTGATGATCCACCTACAAATGTGAACTGACATTCAAAAATAAAACATTTGAAAACGGACCATTTTCCACATTTCTGAAGCATGACGTAATGGGGGGGTGTTATCTCTTTTGTCGAAAATCAGCCGTTTTTGCTCGAACATTAAATGCCTCCAAATGGTATTTAATTAACTTCCCGGGGTGAAGAAACCCTTTTTGAGAACTCAGAGTGAGTAAATTGGCCATTTTCATGCACTTTTAACCATTCCATAAATCTTGTGTTTTGGGCCCCTGGAAGCATGAAAATCACTTTAAACATGCTAATTTTAGCTCTAACACTGATGATCCACCTACAAATGTGAACTGACGTTCAAAAATAAAACATTTGAAAACGGACCATTTTCCACATTTCTGAAGCATGACGTAATGGGGGGTGTTATCTCTTTTGTCGAAAATCAGCCGTTTTTGCTCGAACATTAAATGCCTCCAAATGGTATTTATTTCACTTCCCGAGCCCCTGGAAGCATAAAAATCACTTTAAACATGCTAATTTTAGCTCTAACACTGATGATCCACCTACAAATGTGAACTGACGTTCAAAAATAAAACATTTGAAAACGGACCATTTTCCACATTTCTGAAGCATGACGTAATGGGGGGGGTGTTATCTCTTTTGTCGAAAATCAGCCGTTTTTGCTCGAACATTAAATGCCTCCAAATGGTATTTATTTCACTTCCCGAGCCCCTGGAAGCATGAAAATCACTTTAAACATGCTAATTTTAGCTCTAACACTGATGATCCACCTACAAATGTGAACTGACGTTCAAAAATAAAACATTTGAAAACGGACCATTTTCCACATTTCTGAAGCATGACGTAATGGGGGGGTGTTATCTCTTTTGTCGAAAATCAGCCGTTTTTGCTCGAACATTAAATGCCTCCAAATGGTATTTATTTCACTTCCCGAGCCCCTGGAAGCATGAAAATCACTTTAAACATGCTAATTTTAGCTCTAACACTGATGATCCACCTACAAATGTGAACTGACGTTCAAAATTAAAACATTTGAAAACGGACCATTTTCCACATTTCTGAAGCATGACGTAATGGGGGGGTGTTATCTCTTTTGTCGAAAATCAGCCGTTTTTGCTCGAACATTAAATGCCTCCAAATGGTATTTAATTAACTTCCCGGGGTGAAGAAACCCTTTTTGAGAACTCAGAGTGAGTAAATTGGCCATTTTCATGCACTTTTAACCATTCCATAAATCTTGTGTTTTGGGCCCCTGGAAGCATGAAAATCACTTTAAACATGCTAATTTTAGCTCTAACACTGATGATCCACCTACAAATGTGAACTGACGTTCAAAAATAAAACATTTGAAAACGGACCATTTTCCACATTTCTGAAGCATGACGTAATGGGGGGTGTTATCTCTTTTGTCGAAAATCAGCCGTTTTTGCTCGAACATTAAATGCCTCCAAATGGTATTTAATTAACTTCCCGAGCCCCTGGAAGCATGAAAATCACTTTAAACATGCTAATTTTAGCTCTAACACTGATGATCCACCTACAAATGTGAACTGACGTTCAAAAATAAAACATTTGAAAACGGACCATTTTCCACATTTCTGAAGCATGACGTAATGGGGGGGTGTCATCTCTTTTGTCGAAAATCAGCCGTTTTTGCTCGAACATTAAATGCCTCCAAATGGTATTTAATTAACTTCCCGGGGTGAAGAAACCCTTTTTGAGAACTCAGAGTGAGTAAATTGGCCATTTTCATGCACTTTTAACCATTCCATAAATCTTGTGTTTTGGGCCCCTGGAAGCATGAAAATCACTTTAAACATGCTAATTTTAGCTCTAACACTGATGATCCACCTACAAATGTGAACTGACGTTCAAAAATAAAACATTTGAAAACGGACCATTTTCCACATTTCTGAAGCATGACGTAATGGGGGGGTGTTATCTCTTTTGTCGAAAATCAGCCGTTTTTGCTCGAACATTAAATGCCTCCAAATGGTATTTAATTAACTTCCCGAGCCCCTGGAAGCATGAAAATCACTTTAAACATGCTAATTTTAGCTCTAACACTGATGATCCACCTACAAATGTGAACTGACGTTCAAAAATAAAACATTTGAAAACGGACCATTTTCCACATTTCTGAAGCATGACGTAACGGGGGGGTGTTATCTCTTTTGTCGAAAATCAGCCGTTTTTGCTCGAACATTAAATGCCTCCAAATGGTATTTAATTAACTTCCCGGGGTGAAGAAACCCTTTTTGAGAACTCAGAGTGAGTAAATTGGCCATTTTCATGCACTTTTAACCATTCCATAAATCTTGTGTTTTGGGCCCCTGGAAGCATGAAAATCACTTTAAACATGCTAATTTTAGCTCTAACACTGATGATCCACCTACAAATGTGAACTGACGTTCAAAAATAAAACATTTGAAAACGGACCATTTTCCACATTTCTGAAGCATGACGTA
Organism: Lissotriton vulgaris; assembly: GCF_964263255.1. NCBI lineage: Eukaryota > Metazoa > Chordata > Amphibia > Caudata > Salamandridae > Lissotriton > Lissotriton vulgaris. The sequence continues at coordinate 4,414 of NW_028244986.1, forward strand.
ATGGGGGGTGTTATCTCTTTTGTCGAAAATCAGCCGTTTTTGCTCGAACATTAAATGCCTCCAAATGGTATTTAATTAACTTCCCGAGCCCCTGGAAGCATGAAAATCACTTTAAACATGCTAATTTTAGCTCTAACACTGATGATCCACCTACAAATGTGAACTGACGTTCAAAAATAAAACATTTGAAAACGGACCATTTTCCACATTTCTGAAGCATGACGTAATGGGGGGTGTTATCTCTTTTGTCGAAAATCAGCCGTTTTTGCTCGAACATTAAATGCCTCCAAATGGTATTTATTTCACTTCCCGAGCCCCTGGAAGCATAAAAATCACTTTAAACATGCTAATTTTAGCTCTAACACTGATGATCCACCTACAAATGTGAACTGACGTTCAAAAATAAAACATTTGAAAACGGACCATTTTCCACATTTCTGAAGCATGACGTAATGGGGGGGTGTTATCTCTTTTGTCGAAAATCAGCCGTTTTTGCTCGAACATTAAATGCCTCCAAATGGTATTTATTTCACTTCCCGAGCCCCTGGAAGCATGAAAATCACTTTAAACATGCTAATTTTAGCTCTAACACTGATGATCCACCTACAAATGTGAACTGACGTTCAAAAATAAAACATTTGAAAACGGACCATTTTCCACATTTCTGAAGCATGACGTAATGGGGGGGTGTTATCTCTTTTGTCGAAAATCAGCCGTTTTTGCTCGAACATTAAATGCCTCCAAATGGTATTTAATTAACTTCCCGGGGTGAAGAAACCCTTTTTGAGAACTCAGAGTGAGTAAATTGGTCATTTTCATGCACTTTTAACCATTCCATGAATCTTGTGTTTTGGGCCCCTGGAAGCATGAAAATCACTTTAAACATGCTAATTTTAGCTCTAACACTGATGATCCACCTACAAATGTGAACTGACGTTCAAAAATAAAACATTTGAAAACGGACCATTTTCCACATTTCTGAAGCATGACGTAATGGGGGGGGTGTTATCTCTTTTGTCGAAAATCAGCCGTTTTTGCTCGAACATTAAATGCCTCCAAATGGTATTTAATTAACTTCCCGAGCCCCTGGAAGCATGAAAATCACTTTAAACATGCTAATTTTAGCTCTAACACTGATGATCCACCTACAAATGTGAACTGACGTTCAAAAATAAAACATTTGAAAACGGACCATTTTCCACATTTCTGAAGCATGACGTAATGGGGGGGGTGTTATCTCTTTTGTCGAAAATCAGCCGTTTTTGCTCGAACATTAAATGCCTCCAAATGGTATTTAATTAACTTCCCGGGGTGAAGAAACCCTTTTTGAGAACTCAGAGTGAGTAAATTGGCCATTTTCATGCACTTTTAACCATTCCATAAATCTTGTGTTTTGGGCCCCTGGAAGCATGAAAATCACTTTAAACATGCTAATTTTAGCTCTAACACTGATGATCCACCTACAAATGTGAACTGACGTTCAAAAATAAAACATTTGAAAACGGACCATTTTCCACATTTCTGAAGCATGACGTAATGGGGGGGTGTTATCTCTTTTGTCGAAAATCAGCCGTTTTTGCTCGAACATTAAATGCCTCCAAATGGTATTTAATTAACTTCCCGGGGTGAAGAAACCCTTTTTGAGAACTCAGAGTGAGTAAATTGGCCATTTGCATGCACTTTTAACCATTCCATAAATCTTGTGTTTTGGGCCCCTGGAAGCATGAAAATCACTTTAAACATGATAATTTTAGCTCTAACACTGATGATCCACCTACAAATGTGAACTGACGTTCAAAAATAAAACATTTGAAAACGGACCATTTTCCACATTTCTGAAGCATGACGTAATGGGGGGTGTTATCTCTTTTGTCGAAAATCAGCCGTTTTTGCTCGAACATTAAATGCCTCCAAATGGTATTTAATTAACTTCCCGAGCCCCTGGAAGCATGAAAATCACTTTAAACATGCTAATTTTAGCTCTAACACTGATGATCCACCTACAAATGTGAACTGACGTTCAAAAATAAAACATTTGAAAACGGACCATTTTCCACATTTCTGAAGCATGACGTAATGGGGGGGTGTTATCTCTTTTGTCGAAAATCAGCCGTTTTTGCTCGAACATTAAATGCCTCCAAATGGTATTTAATTAACTTCCCGGGGTGAAGAAACCCTTTTTGAGAACTCAGAGTGAGTAAATTGGCCATTTTCATGCACTTTTAACCATTCCATAAATCTTGTGTTTTGGGCCCCTGGAAGCATGAAAATCACTTTAAACATGCTAATTTTACCTCTAACACTGATGATCCACCTACAAATGTGAACTGACGTTCAAAAATAAAACATTTGAAAACGGACCATTTTCCACATTTCTGAAGCATGACGTAATGGGGGGGTGTTATCTCTTTTGTCGAAAATCAGCCGTTTTTGCTCGAACATTAAATGCCTCCAAATGGTATTTAATTAACTTCCCGGGGTGAAGAAACCCTTTTTGAGAACTCAGAGTGAGTAAATTGGTCATTTTCATGCACTTTTAACCATTCCATGAATCTTGTGTTTTGGGCCCCTGGAAGCATGAAAATCACTTTAAACATGCTAATTTTAGCTCTAACACTGATGATCCACCTACAAATGTGAACTGACGTTCAAAAATAAAACATTTGAAAAAGGACCATTTTCCACATTTCTGAAGCATGACGTAATGGGGGGGTGTTATCTCTTTTGTCGAAAATCAGCCGTTTTTGCTCGAACATTAAATGCCTCCAAATGGTATTTAATTAACTTCCCGAGCCCCTGGAAGCATGAAAATCACTTTAAACATGCTAATTTTAGCTCTAACACTGATGATCCACCTACAAATGTGAACTGACGTTCAAAAATAAAACATTTGAAAACGGACCATTTTCCACATTTCTGAAGCATGACGTAATGGGGGGGTGTTATCTCTTTTGTCGAAAATCAGCCGTTTTTGCTCGAACATTAAATGCCTCCAAATGGTATTTAATTAACTTCCCGGGGTGAAGAAACCCTTTTTGAGAACTCAGAGTGAGTAAATTGGCCATTTTCATGCACTTTTAACCATTCCATAAATCTTGTGTTTTGGGCCCCTGGAAGCATGAAAATCACTTTAAACATGCTAATTTTAGCTCTAACACTGATGATCCACCTACAAATGTGAACTGACGTTCAAAAATAAAACATTTGAAAACGGACCATTTTCCACATTTCTGAAGCATGACGTAATGGGGGGGTGTTATCTCTTTTGTCGAAAATCAGCTGTTTTTGCTCGAACATTAAATGCCTCCAAATGGTATTTAATTAACTTCCCGGGGTGAAGAAACCCTTTTTGAGAACTCAGAGTGAGTAAATTGGCCATTTGCATGCACTTTTAACCATTCCATAAATCTTGTGTTTTGGGCCCCTGGAAGCATGAAAATCACTTTAAACATGATAATTTTAGCTCTAACACTGATGATCCACCTACAAATGTGAACTGACGTTCAAAAATAAAACATTTGAAAACGGACCATTTTCCACATTTCTGAAGCATGACGTAATGGGGGGTGTTATCTCTTTTGTCGAAAATCAGCCGTTTTTGCTCGAACATTAAATGCCTCCAAATGGTATTTAATTAACTTCCCGAGCCCCTGGAAGCATGAAAATCACTTTAAACATGCTAATTTTAGCTCTAACACTGATGATCCACCTACAAATGTGAACTGACGTTCAAAAATAAAACATTTGAAAACGGACCATTTTCCACATTTCTGAAGCATGACGTAATGGGGGGGGTGTTATCTCTTTTGTCGAAAATCAGCCGTTTTTGCTCAAACATTAAATGCCTCCAAATGGTATTTATTTCACTTCCCGAGCCCCTGGAAGCATAAAAATCACTTTAAACATGCTAATTTTAGCTCTAACACTGATGATCCACCTACAAATGTGAACTGACGTTCAAAAATAAAACATTTGAAAACGGACCATTTTCCACATTTCTGAAGCATGACGTAATGGGGGGGTGTTATCTCTTTTGTCGAAAATCAGCCGTTTTTGCTCGAACATTAAATGCCTCCAAATGGTATTTATTTCACTTCCCGAGCCCCTGGAAGCATGAAAATCACTTTAAACATGCTAATTTTAGCTCTAACACTGATGATCCACCTACAAATGTGAACTGACGTTCAAAAATAAAACATTTGAAAACGGACCATTTTCCACATTTCTGAAGCATGACGTAATGGGGGGGTGTTATCTCTTTTGTCGAAAATCAGCCGTTTTTGCTCGAACATTAAATGCCTCCAAATGGTATTTAATTAACTTCCCGGGGTGAAGAAACCCTTTTTGAGAACTCAGAGTGAGTAAATTGGCCATTTTCATGCACTTTTAACCATTCCATAAATCTTGTGTTTTGGGCCCCTGGAAGCATGAAAATCACTTTAAACATGCTAATTTTAGCTCTAACACTGATGATCCACCTACAAATGTGAACTGACGTTCAAAAATAAAACATTTGAAAACGGACCATTTTCCACATTTCTGAAGCATGACGTAATGGGGGGGTGTTATCTCTTTTGTCGAAAATCACCCGTTTTTGCTCGAACATTAAATGCCTCCAAATGGTATTTAATTAACTTCCCGAGCCCCTGGAAGCATGAAAATCACTTTAAACATGCTAATTTTAGCTCTAACACTGATGATCCACCTACAAATGTGAACTGACATTCAAAAATAAAACATTTGAAAACGGACCATTTTCCACATTTCTGAAGCATGACGTAATGGGGGGGTGTTATCTCTTTTGTCGAAAATCAGCCGTTTTTGCTCGAACATTAAATGCCTCCAAATGGTATTTAATTAACTTCCCGGGGTGAAGAAACCCTTTTTGAGAACTCAGAGTGAGTAAATTGGCCATTTTCATGCACTTTTAACCATTCCATAAATCTTGTGTTTTGGGCCCCTGGAAGCATGAAAATCACTTTAAACATTCTAATTTTAGCTCTAACACTGATGATCCACCTACAAATGTGAACTGACGTTCAAAAATAAAACATTTGAAAACGGACCATTTTCCACATTTCTGAAGCATGACGTAATGGGGGGTGTTATCTCTTTTGTCGAAAATCAGCCGTTTTTGCTCGAACATTAAATGCCTCCAAATGGTATTTATTTCACTTCCCGAGCCCCTGGAAGCATAAAAATCACTTTAAACATGCTAATTTTAGCTCTAACACTGATGATCCACCTACAAATGTGAACTGACGTTCAAAAATAAAACATTTGAAAACGGACCATTTTCCACATTTCTGAAGCATGACGTAATGGGGGGGTGTTATCTCTTTTGTCGAAAATCAGCCGTTTTTGCTCGAACATTAAATGCCTCCAAATGGTATTTATTTCACTTCCCGAGCCCCTGGAAGCATGAAAATCACTTTAAACATGCTAATTTTAGCTCTAACACTGATGATCCACCTACAAATGTGAACTGACGTTCAAAAATAAAACATTTGAAAACGGACCATTTTCCACATTTCTGAAGCATGACGTAATGGGGGGGTGTTATCTCTTTTGTCGAAAATCAGCCGTTTTTGCTCGAACATTAAATGCCTCCAAATGGTATTTAATTAACTTCCCGGGGTGAAGAAACCCTTTTTGAGAACTCAGAGTGAGTAAATTGGTCATTTTCATGCACTTTTAACCATTCCATGAATCTTGTGTTTTGGGCCCCTGGAAGCATGAAAATCACTTTAAACATGCTAATTTTAGCTCTAACACTGATGATCCACCTACAAATGTGAACTGACGTTCAAAAATAAAACATTTGAAAACGGACCATTTTCCACATTTCTGAAGCATGACGTAATGGGGGGGTGTTATCTCTTTTGTCGAAAATCAGCCGTTTTTGCTCGAACATTAAATGCCTCCAAATGGTATTTAATTAACTTCCCGAGCCCCTGGAAGCATGAAAATCACTTTAAACATGCTAATTTTAGCTCTAACACTGATGATCCACCTACAAATGTGAACTGACGTTCAAAAATAAAACATTTGAAAACGGACCATTTTCCACATTTCTGAAGCATGACGTAATGGGGGGGTGTTATCTCTTTTGTCGAAAATCAGCCGTTTTTGCTCGAACATTAAATGCCTCCAAATGGTATTTAATTAACTTCCCGGGGTGAAGAACCCCTTTTTGAGAACTCAGAGTGAGTAAATTGGCCATTTTCATGCACGTTTAACCATTCCATAAATCTTGTGTTTTGGGCCCCTGGAAGCATGAAAATCACTTTAAACATGCTAATTTTAGCTCTAACACTGATGATCCACCTACAAATGTGAACTGACGTTCAAAAATAAAACATTTGAAAACGGACCATTTTCCACATTTCTGAAGCATGACGTAATGGGGGGGGTGTTATCTCTTTTGTCGAAAATCAGCCGTTTTTGCTCGAACATTAAATGCCTCCAAATGGTATTTAATTAACTTCCCGAGCCCCTGGAAGCATGAAAATCACTTTAAACATGCTAATTTTAGCTCTAACACTGATGATCCACCTACAAATGTGAACTGACGTTCAAAAATAAAACATTTGAAAACGGACCATTTTCCACATTTCTGAAGCATGACATAATGGGGGGGTGTTATCTCTTTTGTCGAAAATCAGCCGTTTTTGCTCGAACATTAAATGCCTCCAAATGGTATTTAATTAACTTCCCGGGGTGAAGAAACCCTTTTTGAGAACTCAGAGTGAGTAAATTGGCCATTTTCATGCACTTTTAACCATTCCATAAATCTTGTGTTTTGGGCCCCTGGAAGCATGAAAATCACTTTAAACATGCTAATTTTAGCTCTAACACTGATGATCCACCTACAAATGTGAACTGACGTTCAAAAATAAAACATTTGAAAACGGACCATTTTCCACATTTCTGAAGCATGACGTAATGGGGGGTGTTATCTCTTTTGTCGAAAATCAGCCGTTTTTGCTCGAACATTAAATGCCTCCAAATGGTATTTAATTAACTTCCCGAGCCCCTGGAAGCATGAAAATCACTTTAAACATGCTAATTTTAGCTCTAACACTGATGATCCACCTACAAATGTGAACTGACGTTCAAAAATAAAACATTTGAAAACGGACCATTTTCCACATTTCTGAAGCATGACGTAATGGGGGGGGTGTTATCACTTTTGTCGAAAATCAGCCGTTTTTGCTCGAACATTAAATGCCTCCAAATGGTATTTAATTAACTTCCCGAGCCCCTGGAAGCATGAAAATCACCTTAAACATGCTAATTTTAGCTCTAACACTGATGATCCACCTACAAATGTGAACTGACGTTCAAAAATAAAACATTTGAAAACGGACCATTTTCCACATTTCTGAAGCATGACGTAATGGGGGGGTGTTATCTCTTTTGTCGAAAATCAGCCGTTTTTGCTCGAACATTAAATGCCTCCAAATGGTATTTAATTAACTTCCCGGGGTGAAGAAACCCTTTTTGAGAACTCAGAGTGAGTAAATTGGCCATTTTCATGCACTTTTAACCATTCCATAAATCTTGTGTTTTGGGCCCCTGGAAGCATGAAAATCACTTTAAACATGCTAATTTTAGCTCTAACACTGATGATCCACCTACAAATGTGAACTGACGTTCAAAAATAAAACATTTGAAAACGGACCATTTTCCACATTTCTGAAGCATGACGTAATGGGGGGTGTTATCTCTTTTGTCGAAAATCAGCCGTTTTTGCTCGAACATTAAATGCCTCCAAATTGTATTTAATTAACTTCCCGAGCCCCTGGAAGCATGAAAATCACTTTAAACATGCTAATTTTAGCTCTAACACTGATGATCCACCTACAAATGTGAACTGACGTTCAAAAATAAAACATTTGAAAACGGACCATTTTCCACATTTCTGAAGCATGACGTAATGGGGGGGTGTTATCTCTTTTGTCGAAAATCAGCCGTTTTTGCTCGAACATTAAATGCCTCCAAATGGTATTTAATTAACTTCCCGGGGTGAAGAAACCCTTTTTGAGAACTCAGAGTGAGTAAATTGGCCATTTTCATGCACCTTTAACCATTCCATAAATCTTGTGTTTTGGGCCCCTGGAAGCATGAAAATCACTTTAAACATGCTAATTTTAGCTCTAACACTGATGATCCACCTACAAATGTGAACTGACGTTCAAAAATAAAACATTTGAAAACGGACCATTTTCCACATTTCTGAAGCATGACGTAATGGGGGGTGTTATCTCTTTTGTCGAAAATCAGCCGTTTTTGCTCGAACATTAAATGCCTCCAAATGGTATTTATTTCACTTCCCGAGCCCCTGGAAGCATGAAAATCACTTTAAACATGCTAATTTTAGCTCTAACACTGATGATCCACCTACAAATGTGAACTGGCGTTCAAAAATAAAACATTTGAAAACGGACCATTTTCCACATTTCTGAAGCATGACGTAATGGGGGGGGTGTTATCTCTTTTGTCGAAAATCAGCCGTTTTTGCTCGAACATTAAATGCCTCCAAATGGTATTTAATTAACTTCCCGAGCCCCTGGAAGCATGAAAATCACTTTAAACATGCTAATTTTAGCTCTAACACTGATGATCCACCTACAAATGTGAACTGACATTCAAAAATAAAACATTTGAAAACGGACCATTTTCCACATTTCTGAAGCATGACATAATGGGGGGTGTTATCTCTTTTGTCGAAAATCAGCCGTTTTTGCTCGAACATTAAATGCCTCCAAATGGTATTTAATTAACTTCCCGGGGTGAAGAAACCCTTTTTGAGAACTCAGAGTGAGTAAATTGGCCATTTGCATGCACTTTTAACCATTCCATAAATCTTGTGTTTTGGGCCCCTGGAAGCATGAAAATCACTTTAAACATGCTAATTTTAGCTCTAACACTGATGATCCACCTACAAATGTGAACTGACGTTCAAAAATAAAACATTTGAAAACGGACCATTTTCCACATTTCTGAAGCATGACGTAATGGGGGGTGTTATCTCTTTTGTCGAAAATCAGCCGTTTTTGCTCGAACATTAAATGCCTCCAAATGGTATTTAATTAACTTCCCGAGCCCCTGGAAGCATGAAAATCACTTTAAACATGCTAATTTTAGCTCTAACACTGATGATCCACCTACAAATGTGAACTGACGTTCAAAAATAAAACATTTGAAAACGGACCATTTTCCACATTTCTGAAGCATGACGTAATGGGGGGGTGTTATCTCTTTTGTCGAAAATCAGCCGTTTTTGCTCGAACATTAAATGCCTCCAAATGGTATTTAATTAACTTCCCGGGGTGAAGAAACCCTTTTTGAGAACTCAGAGTGAGTAAATTGGCCATTTTCATGCACTTTTAACCATTCCATAAATCTTGTGTTTTGGGCCCCTGGAAGCATGAAAATCACTTTAAACATGCTAATTTTAGCTCTAACACTGATGATCCACCTACAAATGTGAACTGACGTTCAAAAATAAAACATTTGAAAACGGACCATTTTCCACATTTCTGAAGCATGACGTAATGGGGGGGTGTTATCCCTTTTGTCGAAAATCAGCCGTTTTTGCTCGAACATTAAATGCCTCCAAATGGTATTTAATTAACTTCCCGAGCCCCTGGAAGCATGAAAATCACTTTAAACATGCTAATTTTAGCTCTAACACTGATGATCCACCTACAAATGTGAACTGACATTCAAAAATAAAACATTTGAAAACGGACCATTTTCCACATTTCTGAAGCATGACGTAATGGGGGGGTGTTATCTCTTTTGTCGAAAATCAGCCGTTTTTGCTCGAACATTAAATGCCTCCAAATGGTATTTAATTAACTTCCCGGGGTGAAGAAACCCTTTTTGAGAACTCAGAGTGAGTAAATTGGCCATTTTCATGCACTTTTAACCATTCCATAAATCTTGTGTTTTGGGCCCCTGGAAGCATGAAAATCACTTTAAACATGCTAATTTTAGCTCTAACACTGATGATCCACCTACAAATGTGAACTGACGTTCAAAAATAAAACATTTGAAAACGGACCATTTTCCACATTTCTGAAGCATGACGTAATGGGGGGTGTTATCTCTTTTGTCGAAAATCAGCCGTTTTTGCTCGAACATTAAATGCCTCCAAATGGTATTTATTTCACTTCCCGAGCCCCTGGAAGCATAAAAATCACTTTAAACATGCTAATTTTAGCTCTAACACTGATGATCCACCTACAAATGTGAACTGACGTTCAAAAATAAAACATTTGAAAACGGACCATTTTCCACATTTCTGAAGCATGACGTAATGGGGGGGTGTTATCTCTTTTGTCGAAAATCAGCCGTTTTTGCTCGAACATTAAATGCCTCCAAATGGTATTTATTTCACTTCCCGAGCCCCTGGAAGCATAAAAATCACTTTAAACATGCTAATTTTAGCTCTAACACTGATGATCCACCTACAAATGTGAACTGACGTTCAAAAATAAAACATTTGAAAACGGACCATTTTCCACATTTCTGAAGCATGACGTAATGGGGGGGTGTTATCTCTTTTGTCGAAAATCAGCCGTTTTTGCTCGAACATTAAATGCCTCCAAATGGTATTTATTTCACTTCCCGAGCCCCTGGAAGCATGAAAATCACTTTAAACATGCTAATTTTAGCTCTAACACTGATGATCCACCTACAAATGTGAACTGACGTTCAAAAATAAAACATTTGAAAACGGACCATTTTCCACATTTCTGAAGCATGACGTAATGGGGGGGTGTTATCTCTTTTGTCGAAAATCAGCCGTTTTTGCTCGAACATTAAATGCCTCCAAATGGTATTTAATTAACTTCCCGGGGTGAAGAAACCCTTTTTGAGAACTCAGAGTGAGTAAATTGGTCATTTTCATGCACTTTTAACCATTCCATGAATCTTGTGTTTTGGGCCCCTGGAAGCATGAAAATCACTTTAAACATGCTAATTTTAGCTCTAACACTGATGATCCACCTACAAATGTGAACTGACGTTCAAAAATAAAACATTTGAAAACGGACCATTTTCCACATTTCTGAAGCATGACGTAATGGGGGGGTGTTATCTCTTTTGTCGAAAATCAGCCGTTTTTGCTCGAACATTAAATGCCTCCAAATGGTATTTAATTAACTTCCCGAGCCCCTGGAAGCATGAAAATCACTTTAAACATGCTAATTTTAGCTCTAACACTGATGATCCACCTACAAATGTGAACTGACGTTCAAAAATAAAACATTTGAAAACGGACCATTTTCCACATTTCCGAAGCATGACGTAATGGGGGGGTGTTATCTCTTTTGTCGAAAATCAGCCGTTTTTGCTCGAACATTAAATGCCTCCAAATGGTATTTAATTAACTTCCCGGGGTGAAGAAACCCTTTTTGAGAACTCAGAGTGAGTAAATTGGCCATTTTCATGCACTTTTAACCATTCCACAAATCTTGTGTTTTGGGCCCCTGGAAGCATGAAAATCACTTTAAACATGCTAATTTTAGCTCTAACACTGATGATCCACCTACAAATGTGAACTGACGTTCAAAAATAAAACATTTGAAAACGGACCATTTTCCACATTTCTGAAGCATGACGTAATGGGGGGGTGTTATCTCTTTTGTCGAAAATCAGCCGTTTTTGCTCGAACATTAAATGCCTCCAAATGGTATTTAATTAACTTCCCGGGGTGAAGAAACCCTTTTTGAGAACTCAGAGTGAGTAAATTGGCCATTTGCATGCACTTTTAACCATTCCATAAATCTTGTGTTTTGGGCCCCTGGAAGCATGAAAATCACTTTAAACATGCTAATTTTAGCTCTAACACTGATGATCCACCTACAAATGTGAACTGACGTTCAAAAATAAAACATTTGAAAACGGACCATTTTCCACATTTCTGAAGCATGACGTAATGGGGGGTGTTATCTCTTTTGTCGAAAATCAGCCGTTTTTGCTCGAACATTAAATGCCTCCAAATGGTATTTAATTAACTTCCCGAGCCCCTGGAAGAATGAAAATCACTTTAAACATGCTAATTTTAGCTCTAACACTGATGATCCACCTACAAATGTGAACTGACGTTCAAAAATAAAACATTTGAAAACGGACCATTTTCCACATTTCTGAAGCATGACGTAATGGGGGGGTGTTATCTCTTTTGTCGAAAATCAGCCGTTTTTGCTCGAACATTAAATGCCTCCAAATGGTATTTAATTAACTTCCCGGGGTGAAGAAACCCTTTTTGAGAACTCAGAGTGAGTAAATTGGCCATTTTCATGCACTTTTAACCATTCCATAAATCTTGTGTTTTGGGCCCCTGGAAGCATGAAAATCACTTTAAACATGCTAATTTTAGCTCTAACACTGATGATCCACCTACAAATGTGAACTGACGTTCAAAAATAAAACATTTGAAAACGGACCATTTTCCACATTTCTGAAGCATGACGTAATGGGGGGGTGTTATCTCTTTTGTCGAAAATCAGCCGTTTTTGCTCGAACATTAAATGCCTCCAAATGGTATTTAATTAACTTCCCGAGCCCCTGGAAGCATGAAAATCACTTTAAACATGCTAATTTTAGCTCTAACACTGATGATCCACCTACAAATGTGAACTGACGTTCAAAAATAAAACATTTGAAAACGGACCATTTTCCACATTTCTGAAGCATGACGTAATGGGGGGGTGTTATCTCTTTTGTCGAAAATCAGCCGTTTTTGCTCGAACATTAAATGCCTCCAAATGGTATTTAATTAACTTCCCGAGCCCCTGGAAGCATGAAAATCACTTTAAACATGCTAATTTTAGCTCTAACACTGATGATCCACCTACAAATGTGAACTGACGTTCGAAAATAAAACATTTGAAAACAGACCATTTTCCACATTTCTGAAGCATGACGTAATGGGGGGGTGTTATCTCTTTTGTCGAAAATCAGCCGTTTTTGCTCGAACATTAAATGCCTCCAAATGGTATTTATTTCACTTCCCGAGCCCCTGGAAGCATGAAAATCACTTTAAACATGCTAATTTTAGCTCTAACACTGATGATCCACCTACAAATGTGAACTGACGTTCAAAAATAAAACATTTGAAAACGGACCATTTTCCACATTTCTGAAGCATGACGTAATGGGGGGGTGTTATCTCTTTTGTCGGAAATCAGCCGTTTTTGCTCGAACATTAAATGCCTCCAAATGGTATTTATTTCACTTCCCGAGCCCCTGGAAGCATGAAAATCACTTTAAACATGCTAATTTTAGCTCTAACACTGATGATCCACCTACAAATGTGAACTGACGTTCAAAATTAAAACATTTGAAAACGGACCATTTTCCACATTTCTGAAGCATGACGTAATGGGGGGGTGTTATCTCTTTTGTCGAAAATCAGCCGTTTTTGCTCGAACATTAAATGCCTCCAAATGGTATTTAATTAACTTCCCGGGGTGAAGAAACCCTTTTTGAGAACTCAGAGTGAGTAAATTGGCCATTTTCATGCACTTTTAACCATTCCATGAATCTTGTGTTTTGGGCCCCTGGAAGCATGAAAATCACTTTAAACATGCTAATTTTAGCTCTAACACTGATGATCCACCTACAAATGTGAACTGACGTTCAAAAATAAAACATTTGAAAACGGACCATTTTCCACATTTCTGAAGCATGACGTAATGGGGGGTGTTATCTCTTTTGTCGAAAATCAGCCGTTTTTGCTCGAACATTAAATGCCTCCAAATGGTATTTAATTAACTTCCAGAGCCCCTGGAAGCATGAAAATCACTTTAAACATGCTAATTTTAGCTCTAACACTGATGATCCACCTACAAATGTGAACTGACGTTCAAAAATAAAACATTTGAAAACCGACCATTTTCCACATTTCTGAAGCATGACGTAATGGGGGGGTGTTATCTCTTTTGTCGAAAATCAGCCGTTTTTGCTCGAACATTAAATGCCTCCAAATGGTATTTAATTAACTTCCCGGGGTGAAGAAACCCTTTTTGAGAACTCAGAGTGAGTAAATTGGCCATTTTCATGCACTTTTAACCATTCCATAAATCTTGTGTTTTGGGCCCCTGGAAGCATGAAAATCACTTTAAACATGCTAATTTTAGCTCTAACACTGATGATCCACCTACAAATGTGAACTGACGTTCAAAAATAAAACATTTGAAAACGGACCATTTTCCACATTTCTGAAGCATGACGTAATGGGGGGTGTTATCTCTTTTGTCGAAAATCAGCCGTTTTTGCTCGAACATTAAATGCCTCCAAATGGTATTTAATTAACTTCCCGAGCCCCTGGAAGCATGAAAATCACTTTAAACATGCTAATTTTAGCTCTAACACTGATGATCCACCTACAAATGTGAACTGACGTTCAAAAATAAAACATTTGAAAACGGACCATTTTCCACATTTCTGAAGCATGACGTAATGGGGGGGTGTTATCTCTTTTGTCGAAAATCAGCCGTTTTTGCTCGAAGATTAAATGCCTCCAAATGGTATTTAATTAACTTCCCGGGGGTAAGAAACCCTTTTTGAGAACTCAGAGTGAGTAAATTGGCCATTTTCATGCACTTTTAACCATTCCATAAATCTTGTGTTTTGGGCCCCTGGAAGCATGAAAATCATTTTAAACATGCTAATTTTAGCTCTAACACTGATGATCCACCTACAAATGTGAACTGACGTTCAAAAATAAAACATTTGAAAACGGACCATTTTCCACATTTCTGAAGCATGACGTAATGGGGGGGTGTTATCTCTTTTGTCGAAAATCAGCCGTTTTTGCTCAAACATTAAATGCCTCCAAATGGTATTTATTTCACTTCCCGAGCCCCTGGAAGCATGAAAATCACTTTAAACATGCTAATTTTAGCTCTAACACTGATGATCCACCTACAAATGTGAACTGACGTTCAAAAATAAAACATTTGAAAACGGACCATTTTCCACATTTCTGAAGCATGACGTAATGGGGGGGTGTTATCTCTTTTGTCGAAAATCAGCCGTTTTTGCTCGAACATTAAATGCCTCCAAATGGTATTTAATTAACTTCCCGAGCCCCTGGAAGCATGAAAATCACTTTAAACATGCTAATTTTAGCTCTAACACTGATGATCCACCTACAAATGTGAACTGACGTTCAAAAATAAAACATTTGAAAACGGACCATTTTCCACATTTCTGAAGCATGACGTAATGGGGGGGTGTTATCTCTTTTGTCGAAAATCAGCCGTTTTTGCTCGAACATTAAATGCCTCCAAATGGTATTTAATTAACTTCCCGGGGTGAAGAAACCCTTTTTGAGAACTCAGAGTGAGTAAATTGGCCATTTTCATGCACTTTTAACCATTCCATAAATTTTGTGTTTTGGGCCCCTGGAAGCATGAAAATCACTTTAAACATGCTAATTTTAGCTCTAACACTGATGATCCACCTACAAATGTGAACTGACGTTCAAAAATAAAACATTTGAAAACGGACCATTTTCCACATTTCTGAAGCATGACGTAATGGGGGGGGTGTTATCTCTTTTGTCGAAAATCAGCCGTTTTTGCTCGAACATTAAATGCCTCCAAATGGTATTTATTTCACTTCCCGAGCCCCTAGAAGCATGAAAATCACTTTAAACATGCTAATTTTAGCTCTAACACTGATGATCCATCTACAAATGTGAACTGACGTTCAAAAATAAAACATTTGAAAACGGACCATTTTCCACATTTCTGAAGCATGACGTAATGGGGGGGTGTTATCTCTTTTGTCGAAAATCAGCCGTTTTTGCTCGAACATTAAATGCCTCCAAATGGTATTTATTTCACTTCCCGAGCCCCTGGAAGCATAAAAATCACTTTAAACATGCTAATTTTAGCTCTAACACTGATGATCCACCTACAAATGTGAACTGACGTTCAAAAATAAAACATTTGAAAACGGACCATTTTCCACATTTCTGAAGCATGACGTAATGGGGGGGTGTTATCTCTTTTGTCGAAAATCAGCCGTTTTTGCTCGAACATTAAATGCCTCCAAATGGTATTTAATTAACTTCCCGGGGTGAAGAAACCCTTTTTGAGAACTCAGAGTGAGTAAATTGGCCATTTGCATGCACTTTTAACCATTCCATAAATCTTGTGTTTTGGGCCCCTGGAAGCATGAAAATCACTTTAAACATGCTAATTTTAGCTCTAACACTGATGATCCACCTACAAATGTGAACTGACGTTCAAAAATAAAACATTTGAAAACGGACCATTTTCCACATTTCTGAAGCATGACGTAATGGGGGGGTGTTATCTCTTTTGTCGAAAATCAGCCGTTTTTGCTCGAACATTAAATGCCTCCAAATGGTATTTAATTAACTTCCCGAGCCCCTGGAAGCATGAAAATCACTTTAAACATGCTAATTTTAGCTCTAACACTGATGATCCACCTACAAATGTGAACTGACATTCAAAAATAAAACATTTGAAAACGGACCATTTTCCACATTTCTGAAGCATGACGTAATGGGGGGGTGTTATCTCTTTTGTCGAAAATCAGCCGTTTTTGCTCGAACATTAAATGCCTCCAAATGGTATTTAATTAACTTCCCGGGGTGAAGAAACCCTTTTTGAGAACTCAGAGTGAGTAAATTGGCCATTTTCATGCACTTTTAACCATTCCATAAATCTTGTGTTTTGGGCCCCTGGAAGCATGAAAATCACTTTAAACATGCTAATTTTAGCTCTAACACTGATGATCCACCTACAAATGTGAACTGACGTTCAAAAATAAAACATTTGAAAACGGACCATTTTCCACATTTCTGAAGCATGACGTAATGGGGGGTGTTATCTCTTTTGTCGAAAATCAGCCGTTTTTGCTCGAACATTAAATGCCTCCAAATGGTATTTATTTCACTTCCCGAGCCCCTGGAAGCATAAAAATCACTTTAAACATGCTAATTTTAGCTCTAACACTGATGATCCACCTACAAATGTGAACTGACGTTCAAAAATAAAACATTTGAAAACGGACCATTTTCCACATTTCTGAAGCATGACGTAATGGGGGGGGTGTTATCTCTTTTGTCGAAAATCAGCCGTTTTTGCTCGAACATTAAATGCCTCCAAATGGTATTTATTTCACTTCCCGAGCCCCTGGAAGCATGAAAATCACTTTAAACATGCTAATTTTAGCTCTAACACTGATGATCCACCTACAAATGTGAACTGACGTTCAAAAATAAAACATTTGAAAACGGACCATTTTCCACATTTCTGAAGCATGACGTAATGGGGGGGTGTTATCTCTTTTGTCGAAAATCAGCCGTTTTTGCTCGAACATTAAATGCCTCCAAATGGTATTTAATTAACTTCCCGAGCCCCTGGAAGCATGAAAATCACTTTAAACATGCTAATTTTAGCTCTAACACTGATGATCCACCTACAAATGTGAACTGACATTCAAAAATAAAACATTTGAAAACGGACCATTTTCCACATTTCTGAAGCATGACGTAATGGGGGGGTGTTATCTCTTTTGTCGAAAATCAGCCGTTTTTGCTCGAACATTAAATGCCTCCAAATGGTATTTAATTAACTTCCCGGGGTGAAGAAACCCTTTTTGAGAACTCAGAGTGAGTAAATTGGCCATTTTCATGCACTTTTAACCATTCCATAAATCTTGTGTTTTGGGCCCCTGGAAGCATGAAAATCACTTTAAACATGCTAATTTTAGCTCTAACACTGATGATCCACCTACAAATGTGAACTGACGTTCAAAAATAAAACATTTGAAAACGGACCATTTTCCACATTTCTGAAGCATGACGTAATGGGGGGTGTTATCTCTTTTGTCGAAAATCAGCCGTTTTTGCTCGAACATTAAATGCCTCCAAATGGTATTTATTTCACTTCCCGAGCCCCTGGAAGCATAAAAATCACTTTAAACATGCTAATTTTAGCTCTAACACTGATGATCCACCTACAAATGTGAACTGACGTTCAAAAATAAAACATTTGAAAACGGACCATTTTCCACATTTCTGAAGCATGACGTAATGGGGGGGTGTTATCTCTTTTGTCGAAAATCAGCCGTTTTTGCTCGAACATTAAATGCCTCCAAATGGTATTTATTTCACTTCCCGAGCCCCTGGAAGCATAAAAATCACTTTAAACATGCTAATTTTAGCTCTAACACTGATGATCCACCTACAAATGTGAACTGACGTTCAAAAATAAAACATTTGAAAACGGACCATTTTCCACATTTCTGAAGCATGACGTAATGGGGGGGTGTTATCTCTTTTGTCGAAAATCAGCCGTTTTTGCTCGAACATTAAATGCCTCCAAATGGTATTTATTTCACTTCCCGAGCCCCTGGAAGCATGAAAATCACTTTAAACATGCTAATTTTAGCTCTAACACTGATGATCCACCTACAAATGTGAACTGACGTTCAAAAATAAAACATTTGAAAACGGACCATTTTCCACATTTCTGAAGCATGACGTAATGGGGGGGTGTTATCTCTTTTGTCGAAAATCAGCCGTTTTTGCTCGAACATTAAATGCCTCCAAATGGTATTTAATTAACTTCCCGGGGTGAAGAAACCCTTTTTGAGAACTCAGAGTGAGTAAATTGGTCATTTTCATGCACTTTTAACCATTCCATGAATCTTGTGTTTTGGGCCCCTGGAAGCATGAAAATCACTTTAAACATGCTAATTTTAGCTCTAACACTGATGATCCACCTACAAATGTGAACTGACGTTCAAAAATAAAACATTTGAAAACGGACCATTTTCCACATTTCTGAAGCATGACGTAATGGGGGGGTGTTATCTCTTTTGTCGAAAATCAGCCGTTTTTGCTCGAACATTAAATGCCTCCAAATGGTATTTAATTAACTTCCCGAGCCCCTGGAAGCATGAAAATCACTTTAAACATGCTAATTTTAGCTCTAACACTGATGATCCACCTACAAATGTGAACTGACGTTCAAAAATAAAACATTTGAAAACGGACCATTTTCCACATTTCCGAAGCATGACGTAATGGGGGGGTGTTATCTCTTTTGTCGAAAATCAGCCGTTTTTGCTCGAACATTAAATGCCTCCAAATGGTATTTAATTAACTTCCCGGGGTGAAGAAACCCTTTTTGAGAACTCAGAGTGAGTAAATTGGCCATTTTCATGCACTTTTAACCATTCCACAAATCTTGTGTTTTGGGCCCCTGGAAGCATGAAAATCACTTTAAACATGCTAATTTTAGCTCTAACACTGATGATCCACCTACAAATGTGAACTGACGTTCAAAAATAAAACATTTGAAAACGGACCATTTTCCACATTTCTGAAGCATGACGTAATGGGGGGGTGTTATCTCTTTTGTCGAAAATCAGCCGTTTTTGCTCGAACATTAAATGCCTCCAAATGGTATTTAATTAACTTCCCGGGGTGAAGAAACCCTTTTTGAGAACTCAGAGTGAGTAAATTGGCCATTTGCATGCACTTTTAACCATTCCATAAATCTTGTGTTTTGGGCCCCTGGAAGCATGAAAATCACTTTAAACATGCTAATTTTAGCTCTAACACTGATGATCCACCTACAAATGTGAACTGACGTTCAAAAATAAAACATTTGAAAACGGACCATTTTCCACATTTCTGAAGCATGACGTAATGGGGGGTGTTATCTCTTTTGTCGAAAATCAGCCGTTTTTGCTCGAACATTAAATGCCTCCAAATGGTATTTAATTAACTTCCCGAGCCCCTGGAAGAATGAAAATCACTTTAAACATGCTAATTTTAGCTCTAACACTGATGATCCACCTACAAATGTGAACTGACGTTCAAAAATAAAACATTTGAAAACGGACCATTTTCCACATTTCTGAAGCATGACGTAATGGGGGGGTGTTATCTCTTTTGTCGAAAATCAGCCGTTTTTGCTCGAACATTAAATGCCTCCAAATGGTATTTAATTAACTTCCCGGGGTGAAGAAACCCTTTTTGAGAACTCTGAGTGAGTAAATTGGCCATTTTCATGCACTTTTAACCATTCCATAAATCTTGTGTTTTGGGCCCCTGGAAGCATGAAAATCACTTTAAACATGCTAATTTTAGCTCTAACACTGATGATCCACCTACAAATGTGAACTGACGTTCAAAAATAAAACATTTGAAAACGGACCATTTTCCACATTTCTGAAGCATGACGTAATGGGGGGGTGTTATCTCTTTTGTCGAAAATCAGCCGTTTTTGCTCGAACATTAAATGCCTCCAAATGGTATTTAATTAACTTCCCGAGCCCCTGGAAGCATGAAAATCACTTTAAACATGCTAATTTTAGCTCTAACACTGATGATCCACCTACAAATGTGAACTGACGTTCAAAAATAAAACATTTGAAAACGGACCATTTTCCACATTTCTGAAGCATGACGTAATGGGGGGGTGTTATCTCTTTTGTCGAAAATCAGCCGTTTTTGCTCGAACATTAAATGCCTCCAAATGGTATTTAATTAACTTCCCGAGCCCCTGGAAGCATGAAAATCACTTTAAACATGCTAATTTTAGCTCTAACACTGATGATCCACCTACAAATGTGAACTGACGTTCGAAAATAAAACATTTGAAAACGGACCATTTTCCACATTTCTGAAGCATGACGTAATGGGGGGGTGTTATCTCTTTTGTCGAAAATCAGCCGTTTTTGCTCGAACATTAAATGCCTCCAAATGGTATTTATTTCACTTCCCGAGCCCCTGGAAGCATGAAAATCACTTTAAACATGCTAATTTTAGCTCTAACACTGATGATCCACCTACAAATGTGAACTGACGTTCAAAAATAAAACATTTGAAAACGGACCATTTTCCACATTTCTGAAGCATGACGTAATGGGGGGGTGTTATCTCTTTTGTCGGAAATCAGCCGTTTTTGCTCGAACATTAAATGCCTCCAAATGGTATTTATTTCACTTCCCGAGCCCCTGGAAGCATGAAAATCACTTTAAACATGCTAATTTTAGCTCTAACACTGATGATCCACCTACAAATGTGAACTGACGTTCAAAATTAAAACATTTGAAAACGGACCATTTTCCACATTTCTGAAGCATGACGTAATGGGGGGGTGTTATCTCTTTTGTCGAAAATCAGCCGTTTTTGCTCGAACATTAAATGCCTCCAAATGGTATTTAATTAACTTCCCGGGGTGAAGAAACCCTTTTTGAGAACTCAGAGTGAGTAAATTGGCCATTTTCATGCACTTTTAACCATTCCATGAATCTTGTGTTTTGGGCCCCTGGAAGCATGAAAATCACTTTAAACATGCTAATTTTAGCTCTAACACTGATGATCCACCTACAAATGTGAACTGACGTTCAAAAATAAAACATTTGAAAACGGACCATTTTCCACATTTCTGAAGCATGACGTAATGGGGGGTGTTATCTCTTTTGTCGAAAATCAGCCGTTTTTGCTCGAACATTAAATGCCTCCAAATGGTATTTAATTAACTTCCAGAGCCCCTGGAAGCATGAAAATCACTTTAAACATGCTAATTTTAGCTCTAACACTGATGATCCACCTACAAATGTGAACTGACGTTCAAAAATAAAACATTTGAAAACCGACCATTTTCCACATTTCTGAAGCATGACGTAATGGGGGGGTGTTATCTCTTTTGTCGAAAATCAGCCGTTTTTGCTCGAACATTAAATGCCTCCAAATGGTATTTAATTAACTTCCCGGGGTGAAGAAACCCTTTTTGAGAACTCAGAGTGAGTAAATTGGCCATTTTCATGCACTTTTAACCATTCCATAAATCTTGTGTTTTGGGCCCCTGGAAGCATGAAAATCACTTTAAACATGCTAATTTTAGCTCTAACACTGATGATCCACCTACAAATGTGAACTGACGTTCAAAAATAAAACATTTGAAAACGGACCATTTTCCACATTTCTGAAGCATGACGTAATGGGGGGTGTTATCTCTTTTGTCGAAAATCAGCCGTTTTTGCTCGAACATTAAATGCCTCCAAATGGTATTTAATTAACTTCCCGAGCCCCTGGAAGCATGAAAATCACTTTAAACATGCTAATTTTAGCTCTAACACTGATGATCCACCTACAAATGTGAACTGACGTTCAAAAATAAAACATTTGAAAACGGACCATTTTCCACATTTCTGAAGCATGACGTAATGGGGGGGTGTTATCTCTTTTGTCGAAAATCAGCCGTTTTTGCTCGAAGATTAAATGCCTCCAAATGGTATTTAATTAACTTCCCGGGGGTAAGAAACCCTTTTTGAGAACTCAGAGTGAGTAAATTGGCCATTTTCATGCACTTTTAACCATTCCATAAATCTTGTGTTTTGGGCCCCTGGAAGCATGAAAATCATTTTAAACATGCTAATTTTAGCTCTAACACTGATGATCCACCTACAAATGTGAACTGACGTTCAAAAATAAAACATTTGAAAACGGACCATTTTCCACATTTCTGAAGCATGACGTAATGGGGGGGTGTTATCTCTTTTGTCGAAAATCAGCCGTTTTTGCTCAAACATTAAATGCCTCCAAATGGTATTTATTTCACTTCCCGAGCCCCTGGAAGCATGAAAATCACTTTAAACATGCTAATTTTAGCTCTAACACTGATGATCCACCTACAAATGTGAACTGACGTTCAAAAATAAAACATTTGAAAACGGACCATTTTCCACATTTCTGAAGCATGACGTAATGGGGGGGTGTTATCTCTTTTGTCGAAAATCAGCCGTTTTTGCTCGAACATTAAATGCCTCCAAATGGTATTTAATTAACTTCCCGAGCCCCTGGAAGCATGAAAATCACTTTAAACATGCTAATTTTAGCTCTAACACTGATGATCCACCTACAAATGTGAACTGACGTTCAAAAATAAAACATTTGAAAACGGACCATTTTCCACATTTCTGAAGCATGACGTAATGGGGGGGTGTTATCTCTTTTGTCGAAAATCAGCCGTTTTTGCTCGAACATTAAATGCCTCCAAATGGTATTTAATTAACTTCCCGGGGTGAAGAAACCCTTTTTGAGAACTCAGAGTGAGTAAATTGGCCATTTTCATGCACTTTTAACCATTCCATAAATTTTGTGTTTTGGGCCCCTGGAAGCATGAAAATCACTTTAAACATGCTAATTTTAGCTCTAACACTGATGATCCACCTACAAATGTGAACTGACGTTCAAAAATAAAACATTTGAAAACGGACCATTTTCCACATTTCTGAAGCATGACGTAATGGGGGGGGTGTTATCTCTTTTGTCGAAAATCAGCCGTTTTTGCTCGAACATTAAATGCCTCCAAATGGTATTTATTTCACTTCCCGAGCCCCTAGAAGCATGAAAATCACTTTAAACATGCTAATTTTAGCTCTAACACTGATGATCCATCTACAAATGTGAACTGACGTTCAAAAATAAAACATTTGAAAACGGACCATTTTCCACATTTCTGAAGCATGACGTAATGGGGGGGTGTTATCTCTTTTGTCGAAAATCAGCCGTTTTTGCTCGAACATTAAATGCCTCCAAATGGTATTTATTTCACTTCCCGAGCCCCTGGAAGCATAAAAATCACTTTAAACATGCTAATTTTAGCTCTAACACTGATGATCCACCTACAAATGTGAACTGACGTTCAAAAATAAAACATTTGAAAACGGACCATTTTCCACATTTCTGAAGCATGACGTAATGGGGGGGTGTTATCTCTTTTGTCGAAAATCAGCCGTTTTTGCTCGAACATTAAATGCCTCCAAATGGTATTTAATTAACTTCCCGGGGTGAAGAAACCCTTTTTGAGAACTCAGAGTGAGTAAATTGGCCATTTGCATGCACTTTTAACCATTCCATAAATCTTGTGTTTTGGGCCCCTGGAAGCATGAAAATCACTTTAAACATGCTAATTTTAGCTCTAACACTGATGATCCACCTACAAATGTGAACTGACGTTCAAAAATAAAACATTTGAAAACGGACCATTTTCCACATTTCTGAAGCATGACGTAATGGGGGGGTGTTATCTCTTTTGTCGAAAATCAGCCGTTTTTGCTCGAACATTAAATGCCTCCAAATGGTATTTAATTAACTTCCCGAGCCCCTGGAAGCATGAAAATCACTTTAAACATGCTAATTTTAGCTCTAACACTGATGATCCACCTACAAATGTGAACTGACATTCAAAAATAAAACATTTGAAAACGGACCATTTTCCACATTTCTGAAGCATGACGTAATGGGGGGGTGTTATCTCTTTTGTCGAAAATCAGCCGTTTTTGCTCGAACATTAAATGCCTCCAAATGGTATTTAATTAACTTCCCGGGGTGAAGAAACCCTTTTTGAGAACTCAGAGTGAGTAAATTGGCCATTTTCATGCACTTTTAACCATTCCATAAATCTTGTGTTTTGGGCCCCTGGAAGCATGAAAATCACTTTAAACATGCTAATTTTAGCTCTAACACTGATGATCCACCTACAAATGTGAACTGACGTTCAAAAATAAAACATTTGAAAACGGACCATTTTCCACATTTCTGAAGCATGACGTAATGGGGGGTGTTATCTCTTTTGTCGAAAATCAGCCGTTTTTGCTCGAACATTAAATGCCTCCAAATGGTATTTATTTCACTTCCCGAGCCCCTGGAAGCATAAAAATCACTTTAAACATGCTAATTTTAGCTCTAACACTGATGATCCACCTACAAATGTGAACTGACGTTCAAAAATAAAACATTTGAAAACGGACCATTTTCCACATTTCTGAAGCATGACGTAATGGGGGGGGTGTTATCTCTTTTGTCGAAAATCAGCCGTTTTTGCTCGAACATTAAATGCCTCCAAATGGTATTTATTTCACTTCCCGAGCCCCTGGAAGCATGAAAATCACTTTAAACATGCTAATTTTAGCTCTAACACTGATGATCCACCTACAAATGTGAACTGACGTTCAAAAATAAAACATTTGAAAACGGACCATTTTCCACATTTCTGAAGCATGACGTAATGGGGGGGTGTTATCTCTTTTGTCGAAAATCAGCCGTTTTTGCTCGAACATTAAATGCCTCCAAATGGTATTTATTTCACTTCCCGAGCCCCTGGAAGCATGAAAATCACTTTAAACATGCTAATTTTAGCTCTAACACTGATGATCCACCTACAAATGTGAACTGACGTTCAAAATTAAAACATTTGAAAACGGACCATTTTCCACATTTCTGAAGCATGACGTAATGGGGGGGTGTTATCTCTTTTGTCGAAAATCAGCCGTTTTTGCTCGAACATTAAATGCCTCCAAATGGTATTTAATTAACTTCCCGGGGTGAAGAAACCCTTTTTGAGAACTCAGAGTGAGTAAATTGGCCATTTTCATGCACTTTTAACCATTCCATAAATCTTGTGTTTTGGGCCCCTGGAAGCATGAAAATCACTTTAAACATGCTAATTTTAGCTCTAACACTGATGATCCACCTACAAATGTGAACTGACGTTCAAAAATAAAACATTTGAAAACGGACCATTTTCCACATTTCTGAAGCATGACGTAATGGG
The DNA here is from genome assembly GCF_964263255.1 of Lissotriton vulgaris. Classification (NCBI taxonomy): domain Eukaryota; kingdom Metazoa; phylum Chordata; class Amphibia; order Caudata; family Salamandridae; genus Lissotriton; species Lissotriton vulgaris. The sequence goes on from NW_028244986.1 coordinate 30,048, forward strand.
GGGTGTTATCTCTTTTGTCGAAAATCAGCCGTTTTTGCTCGAACATTAAATGCCTCCAAATGGTATTTAATTAACTTCCCGAGCCCCTGGAAGCATGAAAATCACTTTAAACATGCTAATTTTAGCTCTAACACTGATGATCCACCTACAAATGTGAACTGACGTTCAAAAATAAAACATTTGAAAACGGACCATTTTCCACATTTCTGAAGCATGACGTAATGGGGGGGTGTTATCTCTTTTGTCGAAAATCAGCCGTTTTTGCTCGAACATTAAATGCCTCCAAATGGTATTTAATTAACTTCCCGGGGTGAAGAAACCCTTTTTGAGAACTCAGAGTGAGTAAATTGGCCATTTTCATGCACTTTTAACCATTCCATAAATCTTGTGTTTTGGGCCCCTGGAAGCATGAAAATCACTTTAAACATGCTAATTTTAGCTCTAACACTGATGATCCACCTACAAATGTGAACTGACGTTCAAAAATAAAACATTTGAAAACGGACCATTTTCCACATTTCTGAAGCATGACGTAATGGGGGGTGTTATCTCTTTTGTCGAAAATCAGCCGTTTTTGCTCGAACATTAAATGCCTCCAAATGGTATTTAATTAACTTCCCGAGCCCCTGGAAGCATGAAAATCACTTTAAACATGCTAATTTTAGCTCTAACACTGATGATCCACCTACAAATGTGAACTGACGTTCAAAAATAAAACATTTGAAAACGGACCATTTTCCACATTTCTGAAGCATGACGTAATGGGGGGTGTTATCTCTTTTGTCGAAAATCAGCCGTTTTTGCTCGAACATTAAATGCCTCCAAATGGTATTTATTTCACTTCCCGAGCCCCTGGAAGCATAAAAATCACTTTAAACATGCTAATTTTAGCTCTAACACTGATGATCCACCTACAAATGTGAACTGACGTTCAAAAATAAAACATTTGAAAACGGACCATTTTCCACATTTCTGAAGCATGACGTAATGGGGGGGTGTTATCTCTTTTGTCGAAAATCAGCCGTTTTTGCTCGAACATTAAATGCCTCCAAATGGTATTTATTTCACTTCCCGAGCCCCTGGAAGCATGAAAATCACTTTAAACATGCTAATTTTAGCTCTAACACTGATGATCCACCTACAAATGTGAACTGACGTTCAAAAATAAAACATTTGAAAACGGACCATTTTCCACATTTCTGAAGCATGACGTAATGGGGGGGTGTTATCTCTTTTGTCGAAAATCAGCCGTTTTTGCTCGAACATTAAATGCCTCCAAATGGTATTTAATTAACTTCCCGGGGTGAAGAAACCCTTTTTGAGAACTCAGAGTGAGTAAATTGGTCATTTTCATGCACTTTTAACCATTCCATGAATCTTGTGTTTTGGGCCCCTGGAAGCATGAAAATCACTTTAAACATGCTAATTTTAGCTCTAACACTGATGATCCACCTACAAATGTGAACTGACGTTCAAAAATAAAACATTTGAAAACGGACCATTTTCCACATTTCTGAAGCATGACGTAATGGGGGGTGTTATCTCTTTTGTCGAAAATCAGCCGTTTTTGCTCGAACATTAAATGCCTCCAAATGGTATTTATTTCACTTCCCGAGCCCCTGGAAGCATAAAAATCACTTTAAACATGCTAATTTTAGCTCTAACACTGATGATCCACCTACAAATGTGAACTGACGTTCAAAAATAAAACATTTGAAAACGGACCATTTTCCACATTTCTGAAGCATGACGTAATGGGGGGGTGTTATCTCTTTTGTCGAAAATCAGCCGTTTTTGCTCGAACATTAAATGCCTCCAAATGGTATTTAATTAACTTCCCGGGGTGAAGAAACCCTTTTTGAGAACTCAGAGTGAGTAAATTGGCCATTTTCATGCACTTTTAACCATTCCATAAATCTTGTGTTTTGGGCCCCTGGAAGCATGAAAATCACTTTAAACATGCTAATTTTAGCTCTAACACTGATGATCCACCTACAAATGTGAACTGACGTTCAAAAATAAAACATTTGAAAACGGACCATTTTCCACATTTCTGAAGCATGACGTAATGGGGGGGTGTTATCTCTTTTGTCGAAAATCAGCCGTTTTTGCTCGAACATTAAATGCCTCCAAATGGTATTTAATTAACTTCCCGAGCCCCTGGAAGCATGAAAATCACTTTAAACATGCTAATTTTAGCTCTAACACTGATGATCCACCTACAAATGTGAACTGACGTTCAAAAATAAAACATTTGAAAACGGACCATTTTCCACATTTCTGAAGCATGACGTAATGGGGGGGTGTTATCTCTTTTGTCGAAAATCAGCCGTTTTTGCTCGAACATTAAATGCCTCCAAATGGTATTTAATTAACTTCCCGAGCCCCTGGAAGCATGAAAATCACTTTAAACATGCTAATTTTAGCTCTAACACTGATGATCCACCTACAAATGTGAACTGACGTTCGAAAATAAAACATTTGAAAACGGACCATTTTCCACATTTCTGAAGCATGACGTAATGGGGGGGTGTTATCTCTTTTGTCGAAAATCAGCCGTTTTTGCTCGAACATTAAATGCCTCCAAATGGTATTTATTTCACTTCCCGAGCCCCTGGAAGCATGAAAATCACTTTAAACATGCTAATTTTAGCTCTAACACTGATGATCCACCTACAAATGTGAACTGACGTTCAAAAATAAAACATTTGAAAACGGACCATTTTCCACATTTCTGAAGCATGACGTAATGGGGGGGTGTTATCTCTTTTGTCGGAAATCAGCCGTTTTTGCTCGAACATTAAATGCCTCCAAATGGTATTTATTTCACTTCCCGAGCCCCTGGAAGCATGAAAATCACTTTAAACATGCTAATTTTAGCTCTAACACTGATGATCCACCTACAAATGTGAACTGACGTTCAAAATTAAAACATTTGAAAACGGACCATTTTCCACATTTCTGAAGCATGACGTAATGGGGGGGTGTTATCTCTTTTGTCGAAAATCAGCCGTTTTTGCTCGAACATTAAATGCCTCCAAATGGTATTTAATTAACTTCCCGGGGTGAAGAAACCCTTTTTGAGAACTCAGAGTGAGTAAATTGGCCATTTTCATGCACTTTTAACCATTCCATGAATCTTGTGTTTTGGGCCCCTGGAAGCATGAAAATCACTTTAAACATGCTAATTTTAGCTCTAACACTGATGATCCACCTACAAATGTGAACTGACGTTCAAAAATAAAACATTTGAAAACGGACCATTTTCCACATTTCTGAAGCATGACGTAATGGGGGGTGTTATCTCTTTTGTCGAAAATCAGCCGTTTTTGCTCGAACATTAAATGCCTCCAAATGGTATTTAATTAACTTCCAGAGCCCCTGGAAGCATGAAAATCACTTTAAACATGCTAATTTTAGCTCTAACACTGATGATCCACCTACAAATGTGAACTGACGTTCAAAAATAAAACATTTGAAAACCGACCATTTTCCACATTTCTGAAGCATGACGTAATGGGGGGGTGTTATCTCTTTTGTCGAAAATCAGCCGTTTTTGCTCGAACATTAAATGCCTCCAAATGGTATTTAATTAACTTCCCGGGGTGAAGAAACCCTTTTTGAGAACTCAGAGTGAGTAAATTGGCCATTTTCATGCACTTTTAACCATTCCATAAATCTTGTGTTTTGGGCCCCTGGAAGCATGAAAATCACTTTAAACATGCTAATTTTAGCTCTAACACTGATGATCCACCTACAAATGTGAACTGACGTTCAAAAATAAAACATTTGAAAACGGACCATTTTCCACATTTCTGAAGCATGACGTAATGGGGGGTGTTATCTCTTTTGTCGAAAATCAGCCGTTTTTGCTCGAACATTAAATGCCTCCAAATGGTATTTAATTAACTTCCCGAGCCCCTGGAAGCATGAAAATCACTTTAAACATGCTAATTTTAGCTCTAACACTGATGATCCACCTACAAATGTGAACTGACGTTCAAAAATAAAACATTTGAAAACGGACCATTTTCCACATTTCTGAAGCATGACGTAATGGGGGGGTGTTATCTCTTTTGTCGAAAATCAGCCGTTTTTGCTCGAAGATTAAATGCCTCCAAATGGTATTTAATTAACTTCCCGGGGGTAAGAAACCCTTTTTGAGAACTCAGAGTGAGTAAATTGGCCATTTTCATGCACTTTTAACCATTCCATAAATCTTGTGTTTTGGGCCCCTGGAAGCATGAAAATCATTTTAAACATGCTAATTTTAGCTCTAACACTGATGATCCACCTACAAATGTGAACTGACGTTCAAAAATAAAACATTTGAAAACGGACCATTTTCCACATTTCTGAAGCATGACGTAATGGGGGGGTGTTATCTCTTTTGTCGAAAATCAGCCGTTTTTGCTCAAACATTAAATGCCTCCAAATGGTATTTATTTCACTTCCCGAGCCCCTGGAAGCATGAAAATCACTTTAAACATGCTAATTTTAGCTCTAACACTGATGATCCACCTACAAATGTGAACTGACGTTCAAAAATAAAACATTTGAAAACGGACCATTTTCCACATTTCTGAAGCATGACGTAATGGGGGGGTGTTATCTCTTTTGTCGAAAATCAGCCGTTTTTGCTCGAACATTAAATGCCTCCAAATGGTATTTAATTAACTTCCCGAGCCCCTGGAAGCATGAAAATCACTTTAAACATGCTAATTTTAGCTCTAACACTGATGATCCACCTACAAATGTGAACTGACGTTCAAAAATAAAACATTTGAAAACGGACCATTTTCCACATTTCTGAAGCATGACGTAATGGGGGGGTGTTATCTCTTTTGTCGAAAATCAGCCGTTTTTGCTCGAACATTAAATGCCTCCAAATGGTATTTAATTAACTTCCCGGGGTGAAGAAACCCTTTTTGAGAACTCAGAGTGAGTAAATTGGCCATTTTCATGCACTTTTAACCATTCCATAAATTTTGTGTTTTGGGCCCCTGGAAGCATGAAAATCACTTTAAACATGCTAATTTTAGCTCTAACACTGATGATCCACCTACAAATGTGAACTGACGTTCAAAAATAAAACATTTGAAAACGGACCATTTTCCACATTTCTGAAGCATGACGTAATGGGGGGGGTGTTATCTCTTTTGTCGAAAATCAGCCGTTTTTGCTCGAACATTAAATGCCTCCAAATGGTATTTATTTCACTTCCCGAGCCCCTAGAAGCATGAAAATCACTTTAAACATGCTAATTTTAGCTCTAACACTGATGATCCATCTACAAATGTGAACTGACGTTCAAAAATAAAACATTTGAAAACGGACCATTTTCCACATTTCTGAAGCATGACGTAATGGGGGGGTGTTATCTCTTTTGTCGAAAATCAGCCGTTTTTGCTCGAACATTAAATGCCTCCAAATGGTATTTATTTCACTTCCCGAGCCCCTGGAAGCATAAAAATCACTTTAAACATGCTAATTTTAGCTCTAACACTGATGATCCACCTACAAATGTGAACTGACGTTCAAAAATAAAACATTTGAAAACGGACCATTTTCCACATTTCTGAAGCATGACGTAATGGGGGGGTGTTATCTCTTTTGTCGAAAATCAGCCGTTTTTGCTCGAACATTAAATGCCTCCAAATGGTATTTAATTAACTTCCCGGGGTGAAGAAACCCTTTTTGAGAACTCAGAGTGAGTAAATTGGCCATTTGCATGCACTTTTAACCATTCCATAAATCTTGTGTTTTGGGCCCCTGGAAGCATGAAAATCACTTTAAACATGCTAATTTTAGCTCTAACACTGATGATCCACCTACAAATGTGAACTGACGTTCAAAAATAAAACATTTGAAAACGGACCATTTTCCACATTTCTGAAGCATGACGTAATGGGGGGGTGTTATCTCTTTTGTCGAAAATCAGCCGTTTTTGCTCGAACATTAAATGCCTCCAAATGGTATTTAATTAACTTCCCGAGCCCCTGGAAGCATGAAAATCACTTTAAACATGCTAATTTTAGCTCTAACACTGATGATCCACCTACAAATGTGAACTGACATTCAAAAATAAAACATTTGAAAACGGACCATTTTCCACATTTCTGAAGCATGACGTAATGGGGGGGTGTTATCTCTTTTGTCGAAAATCAGCCGTTTTTGCTCGAACATTAAATGCCTCCAAATGGTATTTAATTAACTTCCCGGGGTGAAGAAACCCTTTTTGAGAACTCAGAGTGAGTAAATTGGCCATTTTCATGCACTTTTAACCATTCCATAAATCTTGTGTTTTGGGCCCCTGGAAGCATGAAAATCACTTTAAACATGCTAATTTTAGCTCTAACACTGATGATCCACCTACAAATGTGAACTGACGTTCAAAAATAAAACATTTGAAAACGGACCATTTTCCACATTTCTGAAGCATGACGTAATGGGGGGTGTTATCTCTTTTGTCGAAAATCAGCCGTTTTTGCTCGAACATTAAATGCCTCCAAATGGTATTTATTTCACTTCCCGAGCCCCTGGAAGCATAAAAATCACTTTAAACATGCTAATTTTAGCTCTAACACTGATGATCCACCTACAAATGTGAACTGACGTTCAAAAATAAAACATTTGAAAACGGACCATTTTCCACATTTCTGAAGCATGACGTAATGGGGGGGGTGTTATCTCTTTTGTCGAAAATCAGCCGTTTTTGCTCGAACATTAAATGCCTCCAAATGGTATTTATTTCACTTCCCGAGCCCCTGGAAGCATGAAAATCACTTTAAACATGCTAATTTTAGCTCTAACACTGATGATCCACCTACAAATGTGAACTGACGTTCAAAAATAAAACATTTGAAAACGGACCATTTTCCACATTTCTGAAGCATGACGTAATGGGGGGGTGTTATCTCTTTTGTCGAAAATCAGCCGTTTTTGCTCGAACATTAAATGCCTCCAAATGGTATTTATTTCACTTCCCGAGCCCCTGGAAGCATGAAAATCACTTTAAACATGCTAATTTTAGCTCTAACACTGATGATCCACCTACAAATGTGAACTGACGTTCAAAATTAAAACATTTGAAAACGGACCATTTTCCACATTTCTGAAGCATGACGTAATGGGGGGGTGTTATCTCTTTTGTCGAAAATCAGCCGTTTTTGCTCGAACATTAAATGCCTCCAAATGGTATTTAATTAACTTCCCGGGGTGAAGAAACCCTTTTTGAGAACTCAGAGTGAGTAAATTGGCCATTTTCATGCACTTTTAACCATTCCATAAATCTTGTGTTTTGGGCCCCTGGAAGCATGAAAATCACTTTAAACATGCTAATTTTAGCTCTAACACTGATGATCCACCTACAAATGTGAACTGACGTTCAAAAATAAAACATTTGAAAACGGACCATTTTCCACATTTCTGAAGCATGACGTAATGGGGGGTGTTATCTCTTTTGTCGAAAATCAGCCGTTTTTGCTCGAACATTAAATGCCTCCAAATGGTATTTAATTAACTTCCCGAGCCCCTGGAAGCATGAAAATCACTTTAAACATGCTAATTTTAGCTCTAACACTGATGATCCACCTACAAATGTGAACTGACGTTCAAAAATAAAACATTTGAAAACGGACCATTTTCCACATTTCTGAAGCATGACGTAATGGGGGGGTGTTATCTCTTTTGTCGAAAATCAGCCGTTTTTGCTCGAACATTAAATGCCTCCAAATGGTATTTAATTAACTTCCCGGGGTGAAGAAACCCTTTTTGAGAACTCAGAGTGAGTAAATTGGCCATTTTCATGCACTTTTAACCATTCCATAAATCTTGTGTTTTGGGCCCCTGGAAGCATGAAAATCACTTTAAACATGCTAATTTTAGCTCTAACACTGATGATCCACCTACAAATGTGAACTGACGTTCAAAAATAAAACATTTGAAAACGGACCATTTTCCACATTTCTGAAGCATGACGTAATGGGGGGTGTTATCTCTTTTGTCGAAAATCAGCCGTTTTTGCTCGAACATTAAATGCCTCCAAATGGTATTTAATTAACTTCCCGAGCCCCTGGAAGCATGAAAATCACTTTAAACATGCTAATTTTAGCTCTAACACTGATGATCCACCTACAAATGTGAACTGACGTTCAAAAATAAAACATTTGAAAACGGACCATTTTCCACATTTCTGAAGCATGACGTAATGGGGGGTGTTATCTCTTTTGTCGAAAATCAGCCGTTTTTGCTCGAACATTAAATGCCTCCAAATGGTATTTATTTCACTTCCCGAGCCCCTGGAAGCATAAAAATCACTTTAAACATGCTAATTTTAGCTCTAACACTGATGATCCACCTACAAATGTGAACTGACGTTCAAAAATAAAACATTTGAAAACGGACCATTTTCCACATTTCTGAAGCATGACGTAATGGGGGGGTGTTATCTCTTTTGTCGAAAATCAGCCGTTTTTGCTCGAACATTAAATGCCTCCAAATGGTATTTATTTCACTTCCCGAGCCCCTGGAAGCATGAAAATCACTTTAAACATGCTAATTTTAGCTCTAACACTGATGATCCACCTACAAATGTGAACTGACGTTCAAAAATAAAACATTTGAAAACGGACCATTTTCCACATTTCTGAAGCATGACGTAATGGGGGGGTGTTATCTCTTTTGTCGAAAATCAGCCGTTTTTGCTCGAACATTAAATGCCTCCAAATGGTATTTAATTAACTTCCCGGGGTGAAGAAACCCTTTTTGAGAACTCAGAGTGAGTAAATTGGTCATTTTCATGCACTTTTAACCATTCCATGAATCTTGTGTTTTGGGCCCCTGGAAGCATGAAAATCACTTTAAACATGCTAATTTTAGCTCTAACACTGATGATCCACCTACAAATGTGAACTGACGTTCAAAAATAAAACATTTGAAAACGGACCATTTTCCACATTTCTGAAGCATGACGTAATGGGGGGGGTGTTATCTCTTTTGTCGAAAATCAGCCGTTTTTGCTCGAACATTAAATGCCTCCAAATGGTATTTAATTAACTTCCCGAGCCCCTGGAAGCATGAAAATCACTTTAAACATGCTAATTTTAGCTCTAACACTGATGATCCACCTACAAATGTGAACTGACGTTCAAAAATAAAACATTTGAAAACGGACCATTTTCCACATTTCTGAAGCATGACGTAATGGGGGGGGTGTTATCTCTTTTGTCGAAAATCAGCCGTTTTTGCTCGAACATTAAATGCCTCCAAATGGTATTTAATTAACTTCCCGGGGTGAAGAAACCCTTTTTGAGAACTCAGAGTGAGTAAATTGGCCATTTTCATGCACTTTTAACCATTCCATAAATCTTGTGTTTTGGGCCCCTGGAAGCATGAAAATCACTTTAAACATGCTAATTTTAGCTCTAACACTGATGATCCACCTACAAATGTGAACTGACGTTCAAAAATAAAACATTTGAAAACGGACCATTTTCCACATTTCTGAAGCATGACGTAATGGGGGGGTGTTATCTCTTTTGTCGAAAATCAGCCGTTTTTGCTCGAACATTAAATGCCTCCAAATGGTATTTAATTAACTTCCCGGGGTGAAGAAACCCTTTTTGAGAACTCAGAGTGAGTAAATTGGCCATTTGCATGCACTTTTAACCATTCCATAAATCTTGTGTTTTGGGCCCCTGGAAGCATGAAAATCACTTTAAACATGATAATTTTAGCTCTAACACTGATGATCCACCTACAAATGTGAACTGACGTTCAAAAATAAAACATTTGAAAACGGACCATTTTCCACATTTCTGAAGCATGACGTAATGGGGGGTGTTATCTCTTTTGTCGAAAATCAGCCGTTTTTGCTCGAACATTAAATGCCTCCAAATGGTATTTAATTAACTTCCCGAGCCCCTGGAAGCATGAAAATCACTTTAAACATGCTAATTTTAGCTCTAACACTGATGATCCACCTACAAATGTGAACTGACGTTCAAAAATAAAACATTTGAAAACGGACCATTTTCCACATTTCTGAAGCATGACGTAATGGGGGGGTGTTATCTCTTTTGTCGAAAATCAGCCGTTTTTGCTCGAACATTAAATGCCTCCAAATGGTATTTAATTAACTTCCCGGGGTGAAGAAACCCTTTTTGAGAACTCAGAGTGAGTAAATTGGCCATTTTCATGCACTTTTAACCATTCCATAAATCTTGTGTTTTGGGCCCCTGGAAGCATGAAAATCACTTTAAACATGCTAATTTTACCTCTAACACTGATGATCCACCTACAAATGTGAACTGACGTTCAAAAATAAAACATTTGAAAACGGACCATTTTCCACATTTCTGAAGCATGACGTAATGGGGGGGTGTTATCTCTTTTGTCGAAAATCAGCCGTTTTTGCTCGAACATTAAATGCCTCCAAATGGTATTTAATTAACTTCCCGGGGTGAAGAAACCCTTTTTGAGAACTCAGAGTGAGTAAATTGGTCATTTTCATGCACTTTTAACCATTCCATGAATCTTGTGTTTTGGGCCCCTGGAAGCATGAAAATCACTTTAAACATGCTAATTTTAGCTCTAACACTGATGATCCACCTACAAATGTGAACTGACGTTCAAAAATAAAACATTTGAAAAAGGACCATTTTCCACATTTCTGAAGCATGACGTAATGGGGGGGTGTTATCTCTTTTGTCGAAAATCAGCCGTTTTTGCTCGAACATTAAATGCCTCCAAATGGTATTTAATTAACTTCCCGAGCCCCTGGAAGCATGAAAATCACTTTAAACATGCTAATTTTAGCTCTAACACTGATGATCCACCTACAAATGTGAACTGACGTTCAAAAATAAAACATTTGAAAACGGACCATTTTCCACATTTCTGAAGCATGACGTAATGGGGGGGTGTTATCTCTTTTGTCGAAAATCAGCCGTTTTTGCTCGAACATTAAATGCCTCCAAATGGTATTTAATTAACTTCCCGGGGTGAAGAAACCCTTTTTGAGAACTCAGAGTGAGTAAATTGGCCATTTTCATGCACTTTTAACCATTCCATAAATCTTGTGTTTTGGGCCCCTGGAAGCATGAAAATCACTTTAAACATGCTAATTTTAGCTCTAACACTGATGATCCACCTACAAATGTGAACTGACGTTCAAAAATAAAACATTTGAAAACGGACCATTTTCCACATTTCTGAAGCATGACGTAATGGGGGGGTGTTATCTCTTTTGTCGAAAATCAGCTGTTTTTGCTCGAACATTAAATGCCTCCAAATGGTATTTAATTAACTTCCCGGGGTGAAGAAACCCTTTTTGAGAACTCAGAGTGAGTAAATTGGCCATTTGCATGCACTTTTAACCATTCCATAAATCTTGTGTTTTGGGCCCCTGGAAGCATGAAAATCACTTTAAACATGATAATTTTAGCTCTAACACTGATGATCCACCTACAAATGTGAACTGACGTTCAAAAATAAAACATTTGAAAACGGACCATTTTCCACATTTCTGAAGCATGACGTAATGGGGGGTGTTATCTCTTTTGTCGAAAATCAGCCGTTTTTGCTCGAACATTAAATGCCTCCAAATGGTATTTAATTAACTTCCCGAGCCCCTGGAAGCATGAAAATCACTTTAAACATGCTAATTTTAGCTCTAACACTGATGATCCACCTACAAATGTGAACTGACGTTCAAAAATAAAACATTTGAAAACGGACCATTTTCCACATTTCTGAAGCATGACGTAATGGGGGGGGTGTTATCTCTTTTGTCGAAAATCAGCCGTTTTTGCTCAAACATTAAATGCCTCCAAATGGTATTTATTTCACTTCCCGAGCCCCTGGAAGCATAAAAATCACTTTAAACATGCTAATTTTAGCTCTAACACTGATGATCCACCTACAAATGTGAACTGACGTTCAAAAATAAAACATTTGAAAACGGACCATTTTCCACATTTCTGAAGCATGACGTAATGGGGGGGTGTTATCTCTTTTGTCGAAAATCAGCCGTTTTTGCTCGAACATTAAATGCCTCCAAATGGTATTTATTTCACTTCCCGAGCCCCTGGAAGCATGAAAATCACTTTAAACATGCTAATTTTAGCTCTAACACTGATGATCCACCTACAAATGTGAACTGACGTTCAAAAATAAAACATTTGAAAACGGACCATTTTCCACATTTCTGAAGCATGACGTAATGGGGGGGTGTTATCTCTTTTGTCGAAAATCAGCCGTTTTTGCTCGAACATTAAATGCCTCCAAATGGTATTTAATTAACTTCCCGGGGTGAAGAAACCCTTTTTGAGAACTCAGAGTGAGTAAATTGGCCATTTTCATGCACTTTTAACCATTCCATAAATCTTGTGTTTTGGGCCCCTGGAAGCATGAAAATCACTTTAAACATGCTAATTTTAGCTCTAACACTGATGATCCACCTACAAATGTGAACTGACGTTCAAAAATAAAACATTTGAAAACGGACCATTTTCCACATTTCTGAAGCATGACGTAATGGGGGGGTGTTATCTCTTTTGTCGAAAATCACCCGTTTTTGCTCGAACATTAAATGCCTCCAAATGGTATTTAATTAACTTCCCGAGCCCCTGGAAGCATGAAAATCACTTTAAACATGCTAATTTTAGCTCTAACACTGATGATCCACCTACAAATGTGAACTGACATTCAAAAATAAAACATTTGAAAACGGACCATTTTCCACATTTCTGAAGCATGACGTAATGGGGGGGTGTTATCTCTTTTGTCGAAAATCAGCCGTTTTTGCTCGAACATTAAATGCCTCCAAATGGTATTTAATTAACTTCCCGGGGTGAAGAAACCCTTTTTGAGAACTCAGAGTGAGTAAATTGGCCATTTTCATGCACTTTTAACCATTCCATAAATCTTGTGTTTTGGGCCCCTGGAAGCATGAAAATCACTTTAAACATTCTAATTTTAGCTCTAACACTGATGATCCACCTACAAATGTGAACTGACGTTCAAAAATAAAACATTTGAAAACGGACCATTTTCCACATTTCTGAAGCATGACGTAATGGGGGGTGTTATCTCTTTTGTCGAAAATCAGCCGTTTTTGCTCGAACATTAAATGCCTCCAAATGGTATTTATTTCACTTCCCGAGCCCCTGGAAGCATAAAAATCACTTTAAACATGCTAATTTTAGCTCTAACACTGATGATCCACCTACAAATGTGAACTGACGTTCAAAAATAAAACATTTGAAAACGGACCATTTTCCACATTTCTGAAGCATGACGTAATGGGGGGGTGTTATCTCTTTTGTCGAAAATCAGCCGTTTTTGCTCGAACATTAAATGCCTCCAAATGGTATTTATTTCACTTCCCGAGCCCCTGGAAGCATGAAAATCACTTTAAACATGCTAATTTTAGCTCTAACACTGATGATCCACCTACAAATGTGAACTGACGTTCAAAAATAAAACATTTGAAAACGGACCATTTTCCACATTTCTGAAGCATGACGTAATGGGGGGGTGTTATCTCTTTTGTCGAAAATCAGCCGTTTTTGCTCGAACATTAAATGCCTCCAAATGGTATTTAATTAACTTCCCGGGGTGAAGAAACCCTTTTTGAGAACTCAGAGTGAGTAAATTGGTCATTTTCATGCACTTTTAACCATTCCATGAATCTTGTGTTTTGGGCCCCTGGAAGCATGAAAATCACTTTAAACATGCTAATTTTAGCTCTAACACTGATGATCCACCTACAAATGTGAACTGACGTTCAAAAATAAAACATTTGAAAACGGACCATTTTCCACATTTCTGAAGCATGACGTAATGGGGGGGTGTTATCTCTTTTGTCGAAAATCAGCCGTTTTTGCTCGAACATTAAATGCCTCCAAATGGTATTTAATTAACTTCCCGAGCCCCTGGAAGCATGAAAATCACTTTAAACATGCTAATTTTAGCTCTAACACTGATGATCCACCTACAAATGTGAACTGACGTTCAAAAATAAAACATTTGAAAACGGACCATTTTCCACATTTCTGAAGCATGACGTAATGGGGGGGTGTTATCTCTTTTGTCGAAAATCAGCCGTTTTTGCTCGAACATTAAATGCCTCCAAATGGTATTTAATTAACTTCCCGGGGTGAAGAACCCCTTTTTGAGAACTCAGAGTGAGTAAATTGGCCATTTTCATGCACGTTTAACCATTCCATAAATCTTGTGTTTTGGGCCCCTGGAAGCATGAAAATCACTTTAAACATGCTAATTTTAGCTCTAACACTGATGATCCACCTACAAATGTGAACTGACGTTCAAAAATAAAACATTTGAAAACGGACCATTTTCCACATTTCTGAAGCATGACGTAATGGGGGGGGTGTTATCTCTTTTGTCGAAAATCAGCCGTTTTTGCTCGAACATTAAATGCCTCCAAATGGTATTTAATTAACTTCCCGAGCCCCTGGAAGCATGAAAATCACTTTAAACATGCTAATTTTAGCTCTAACACTGATGATCCACCTACAAATGTGAACTGACGTTCAAAAATAAAACATTTGAAAACGGACCATTTTCCACATTTCTGAAGCATGACATAATGGGGGGGTGTTATCTCTTTTGTCGAAAATCAGCCGTTTTTGCTCGAACATTAAATGCCTCCAAATGGTATTTAATTAACTTCCCGGGGTGAAGAAACCCTTTTTGAGAACTCAGAGTGAGTAAATTGGCCATTTTCATGCACTTTTAACCATTCCATAAATCTTGTGTTTTGGGCCCCTGGAAGCATGAAAATCACTTTAAACATGCTAATTTTAGCTCTAACACTGATGATCCACCTACAAATGTGAACTGACGTTCAAAAATAAAACATTTGAAAACGGACCATTTTCCACATTTCTGAAGCATGACGTAATGGGGGGTGTTATCTCTTTTGTCGAAAATCAGCCGTTTTTGCTCGAACATTAAATGCCTCCAAATGGTATTTAATTAACTTCCCGAGCCCCTGGAAGCATGAAAATCACTTTAAACATGCTAATTTTAGCTCTAACACTGATGATCCACCTACAAATGTGAACTGACGTTCAAAAATAAAACATTTGAAAACGGACCATTTTCCACATTTCTGAAGCATGACGTAATGGGGGGGGTGTTATCACTTTTGTCGAAAATCAGCCGTTTTTGCTCGAACATTAAATGCCTCCAAATGGTATTTAATTAACTTCCCGAGCCCCTGGAAGCATGAAAATCACCTTAAACATGCTAATTTTAGCTCTAACACTGATGATCCACCTACAAATGTGAACTGACGTTCAAAAATAAAACATTTGAAAACGGACCATTTTCCACATTTCTGAAGCATGACGTAATGGGGGGGTGTTATCTCTTTTGTCGAAAATCAGCCGTTTTTGCTCGAACATTAAATGCCTCCAAATGGTATTTAATTAACTTCCCGGGGTGAAGAAACCCTTTTTGAGAACTCAGAGTGAGTAAATTGGCCATTTTCATGCACTTTTAACCATTCCATAAATCTTGTGTTTTGGGCCCCTGGAAGCATGAAAATCACTTTAAACATGCTAATTTTAGCTCTAACACTGATGATCCACCTACAAATGTGAACTGACGTTCAAAAATAAAACATTTGAAAACGGACCATTTTCCACATTTCTGAAGCATGACGTAATGGGGGGTGTTATCTCTTTTGTCGAAAATCAGCCGTTTTTGCTCGAACATTAAATGCCTCCAAATTGTATTTAATTAACTTCCCGAGCCCCTGGAAGCATGAAAATCACTTTAAACATGCTAATTTTAGCTCTAACACTGATGATCCACCTACAAATGTGAACTGACGTTCAAAAATAAAACATTTGAAAACGGACCATTTTCCACATTTCTGAAGCATGACGTAATGGGGGGGTGTTATCTCTTTTGTCGAAAATCAGCCGTTTTTGCTCGAACATTAAATGCCTCCAAATGGTATTTAATTAACTTCCCGGGGTGAAGAAACCCTTTTTGAGAACTCAGAGTGAGTAAATTGGCCATTTTCATGCACCTTTAACCATTCCATAAATCTTGTGTTTTGGGCCCCTGGAAGCATGAAAATCACTTTAAACATGCTAATTTTAGCTCTAACACTGATGATCCACCTACAAATGTGAACTGACGTTCAAAAATAAAACATTTGAAAACGGACCATTTTCCACATTTCTGAAGCATGACGTAATGGGGGGTGTTATCTCTTTTGTCGAAAATCAGCCGTTTTTGCTCGAACATTAAATGCCTCCAAATGGTATTTATTTCACTTCCCGAGCCCCTGGAAGCATGAAAATCACTTTAAACATGCTAATTTTAGCTCTAACACTGATGATCCACCTACAAATGTGAACTGGCGTTCAAAAATAAAACATTTGAAAACGGACCATTTTCCACATTTCTGAAGCATGACGTAATGGGGGGGGTGTTATCTCTTTTGTCGAAAATCAGCCGTTTTTGCTCGAACATTAAATGCCTCCAAATGGTATTTAATTAACTTCCCGAGCCCCTGGAAGCATGAAAATCACTTTAAACATGCTAATTTTAGCTCTAACACTGATGATCCACCTACAAATGTGAACTGACATTCAAAAATAAAACATTTGAAAACGGACCATTTTCCACATTTCTGAAGCATGACATAATGGGGGGTGTTATCTCTTTTGTCGAAAATCAGCCGTTTTTGCTCGAACATTAAATGCCTCCAAATGGTATTTAATTAACTTCCCGGGGTGAAGAAACCCTTTTTGAGAACTCAGAGTGAGTAAATTGGCCATTTGCATGCACTTTTAACCATTCCATAAATCTTGTGTTTTGGGCCCCTGGAAGCATGAAAATCACTTTAAACATGCTAATTTTAGCTCTAACACTGATGATCCACCTACAAATGTGAACTGACGTTCAAAAATAAAACATTTGAAAACGGACCATTTTCCACATTTCTGAAGCATGACGTAATGGGGGGTGTTATCTCTTTTGTCGAAAATCAGCCGTTTTTGCTCGAACATTAAATGCCTCCAAATGGTATTTAATTAACTTCCCGAGCCCCTGGAAGCATGAAAATCACTTTAAACATGCTAATTTTAGCTCTAACACTGATGATCCACCTACAAATGTGAACTGACGTTCAAAAATAAAACATTTGAAAACGGACCATTTTCCACATTTCTGAAGCATGACGTAATGGGGGGGTGTTATCTCTTTTGTCGAAAATCAGCCGTTTTTGCTCGAACATTAAATGCCTCCAAATGGTATTTAATTAACTTCCCGGGGTGAAGAAACCCTTTTTGAGAACTCAGAGTGAGTAAATTGGCCATTTTCATGCACTTTTAACCATTCCATAAATCTTGTGTTTTGGGCCCCTGGAAGCATGAAAATCACTTTAAACATGCTAATTTTAGCTCTAACACTGATGATCCACCTACAAATGTGAACTGACGTTCAAAAATAAAACATTTGAAAACGGACCATTTTCCACATTTCTGAAGCATGACGTAATGGGGGGGTGTTATCCCTTTTGTCGAAAATCAGCCGTTTTTGCTCGAACATTAAATGCCTCCAAATGGTATTTAATTAACTTCCCGAGCCCCTGGAAGCATGAAAATCACTTTAAACATGCTAATTTTAGCTCTAACACTGATGATCCACCTACAAATGTGAACTGACATTCAAAAATAAAACATTTGAAAACGGACCATTTTCCACATTTCTGAAGCATGACGTAATGGGGGGGTGTTATCTCTTTTGTCGAAAATCAGCCGTTTTTGCTCGAACATTAAATGCCTCCAAATGGTATTTAATTAACTTCCCGGGGTGAAGAAACCCTTTTTGAGAACTCAGAGTGAGTAAATTGGCCATTTTCATGCACTTTTAACCATTCCATAAATCTTGTGTTTTGGGCCCCTGGAAGCATGAAAATCACTTTAAACATGCTAATTTTAGCTCTAACACTGATGATCCACCTACAAATGTGAACTGACGTTCAAAAATAAAACATTTGAAAACGGACCATTTTCCACATTTCTGAAGCATGACGTAATGGGGGGTGTTATCTCTTTTGTCGAAAATCAGCCGTTTTTGCTCGAACATTAAATGCCTCCAAATGGTATTTATTTCACTTCCCGAGCCCCTGGAAGCATAAAAATCACTTTAAACATGCTAATTTTAGCTCTAACACTGATGATCCACCTACAAATGTGAACTGACGTTCAAAAATAAAACATTTGAAAACGGACCATTTTCCACATTTCTGAAGCATGACGTAATGGGGGGGTGTTATCTCTTTTGTCGAAAATCAGCCGTTTTTGCTCGAACATTAAATGCCTCCAAATGGTATTTATTTCACTTCCCGAGCCCCTGGAAGCATAAAAATCACTTTAAACATGCTAATTTTAGCTCTAACACTGATGATCCACCTACAAATGTGAACTGACGTTCAAAAATAAAACATTTGAAAACGGACCATTTTCCACATTTCTGAAGCATGACGTAATGGGGGGGTGTTATCTCTTTTGTCGAAAATCAGCCGTTTTTGCTCGAACATTAAATGCCTCCAAATGGTATTTATTTCACTTCCCGAGCCCCTGGAAGCATGAAAATCACTTTAAACATGCTAATTTTAGCTCTAACACTGATGATCCACCTACAAATGTGAACTGACGTTCAAAAATAAAACATTTGAAAACGGACCATTTTCCACATTTCTGAAGCATGACGTAATGGGGGGGTGTTATCTCTTTTGTCGAAAATCAGCCGTTTTTGCTCGAACATTAAATGCCTCCAAATGGTATTTAATTAACTTCCCGGGGTGAAGAAACCCTTTTTGAGAACTCAGAGTGAGTAAATTGGTCATTTTCATGCACTTTTAACCATTCCATGAATCTTGTGTTTTGGGCCCCTGGAAGCATGAAAATCACTTTAAACATGCTAATTTTAGCTCTAACACTGATGATCCACCTACAAATGTGAACTGACGTTCAAAAATAAAACATTTGAAAACGGACCATTTTCCACATTTCTGAAGCATGACGTAATGGGGGGGTGTTATCTCTTTTGTCGAAAATCAGCCGTTTTTGCTCGAACATTAAATGCCTCCAAATGGTATTTAATTAACTTCCCGAGCCCCTGGAAGCATGAAAATCACTTTAAACATGCTAATTTTAGCTCTAACACTGATGATCCACCTACAAATGTGAACTGACGTTCAAAAATAAAACATTTGAAAACGGACCATTTTCCACATTTCCGAAGCATGACGTAATGGGGGGGTGTTATCTCTTTTGTCGAAAATCAGCCGTTTTTGCTCGAACATTAAATGCCTCCAAATGGTATTTAATTAACTTCCCGGGGTGAAGAAACCCTTTTTGAGAACTCAGAGTGAGTAAATTGGCCATTTTCATGCACTTTTAACCATTCCACAAATCTTGTGTTTTGGGCCCCTGGAAGCATGAAAATCACTTTAAACATGCTAATTTTAGCTCTAACACTGATGATCCACCTACAAATGTGAACTGACGTTCAAAAATAAAACATTTGAAAACGGACCATTTTCCACATTTCTGAAGCATGACGTAATGGGGGGGTGTTATCTCTTTTGTCGAAAATCAGCCGTTTTTGCTCGAACATTAAATGCCTCCAAATGGTATTTAATTAACTTCCCGGGGTGAAGAAACCCTTTTTGAGAACTCAGAGTGAGTAAATTGGCCATTTGCATGCACTTTTAACCATTCCATAAATCTTGTGTTTTGGGCCCCTGGAAGCATGAAAATCACTTTAAACATGCTAATTTTAGCTCTAACACTGATGATCCACCTACAAATGTGAACTGACGTTCAAAAATAAAACATTTGAAAACGGACCATTTTCCACATTTCTGAAGCATGACGTAATGGGGGGTGTTATCTCTTTTGTCGAAAATCAGCCGTTTTTGCTCGAACATTAAATGCCTCCAAATGGTATTTAATTAACTTCCCGAGCCCCTGGAAGAATGAAAATCACTTTAAACATGCTAATTTTAGCTCTAACACTGATGATCCACCTACAAATGTGAACTGACGTTCAAAAATAAAACATTTGAAAACGGACCATTTTCCACATTTCTGAAGCATGACGTAATGGGGGGGTGTTATCTCTTTTGTCGAAAATCAGCCGTTTTTGCTCGAACATTAAATGCCTCCAAATGGTATTTAATTAACTTCCCGGGGTGAAGAAACCCTTTTTGAGAACTCAGAGTGAGTAAATTGGCCATTTTCATGCACTTTTAACCATTCCATAAATCTTGTGTTTTGGGCCCCTGGAAGCATGAAAATCACTTTAAACATGCTAATTTTAGCTCTAACACTGATGATCCACCTACAAATGTGAACTGACGTTCAAAAATAAAACATTTGAAAACGGACCATTTTCCACATTTCTGAAGCATGACGTAATGGGGGGGTGTTATCTCTTTTGTCGAAAATCAGCCGTTTTTGCTCGAACATTAAATGCCTCCAAATGGTATTTAATTAACTTCCCGAGCCCCTGGAAGCATGAAAATCACTTTAAACATGCTAATTTTAGCTCTAACACTGATGATCCACCTACAAATGTGAACTGACGTTCAAAAATAAAACATTTGAAAACGGACCATTTTCCACATTTCTGAAGCATGACGTAATGGGGGGGTGTTATCTCTTTTGTCGAAAATCAGCCGTTTTTGCTCGAACATTAAATGCCTCCAAATGGTATTTAATTAACTTCCCGAGCCCCTGGAAGCATGAAAATCACTTTAAACATGCTAATTTTAGCTCTAACACTGATGATCCACCTACAAATGTGAACTGACGTTCGAAAATAAAACATTTGAAAACAGACCATTTTCCACATTTCTGAAGCATGACGTAATGGGGGGGTGTTATCTCTTTTGTCGAAAATCAGCCGTTTTTGCTCGAACATTAAATGCCTCCAAATGGTATTTATTTCACTTCCCGAGCCCCTGGAAGCATGAAAATCACTTTAAACATGCTAATTTTAGCTCTAACACTGATGATCCACCTACAAATGTGAACTGACGTTCAAAAATAAAACATTTGAAAACGGACCATTTTCCACATTTCTGAAGCATGACGTAATGGGGGGGTGTTATCTCTTTTGTCGGAAATCAGCCGTTTTTGCTCGAACATTAAATGCCTCCAAATGGTATTTATTTCACTTCCCGAGCCCCTGGAAGCATGAAAATCACTTTAAACATGCTAATTTTAGCTCTAACACTGATGATCCACCTACAAATGTGAACTGACGTTCAAAATTAAAACATTTGAAAACGGACCATTTTCCACATTTCTGAAGCATGACGTAATGGGGGGGTGTTATCTCTTTTGTCGAAAATCAGCCGTTTTTGCTCGAACATTAAATGCCTCCAAATGGTATTTAATTAACTTCCCGGGGTGAAGAAACCCTTTTTGAGAACTCAGAGTGAGTAAATTGGCCATTTTCATGCACTTTTAACCATTCCATGAATCTTGTGTTTTGGGCCCCTGGAAGCATGAAAATCACTTTAAACATGCTAATTTTAGCTCTAACACTGATGATCCACCTACAAATGTGAACTGACGTTCAAAAATAAAACATTTGAAAACGGACCATTTTCCACATTTCTGAAGCATGACGTAATGGGGGGTGTTATCTCTTTTGTCGAAAATCAGCCGTTTTTGCTCGAACATTAAATGCCTCCAAATGGTATTTAATTAACTTCCAGAGCCCCTGGAAGCATGAAAATCACTTTAAACATGCTAATTTTAGCTCTAACACTGATGATCCACCTACAAATGTGAACTGACGTTCAAAAATAAAACATTTGAAAACCGACCATTTTCCACATTTCTGAAGCATGACGTAATGGGGGGGTGTTATCTCTTTTGTCGAAAATCAGCCGTTTTTGCTCGAACATTAAATGCCTCCAAATGGTATTTAATTAACTTCCCGGGGTGAAGAAACCCTTTTTGAGAACTCAGAGTGAGTAAATTGGCCATTTTCATGCACTTTTAACCATTCCATAAATCTTGTGTTTTGGGCCCCTGGAAGCATGAAAATCACTTTAAACATGCTAATTTTAGCTCTAACACTGATGATCCACCTACAAATGTGAACTGACGTTCAAAAATAAAACATTTGAAAACGGACCATTTTCCACATTTCTGAAGCATGACGTAATGGGGGGTGTTATCTCTTTTGTCGAAAATCAGCCGTTTTTGCTCGAACATTAAATGCCTCCAAATGGTATTTAATTAACTTCCCGAGCCCCTGGAAGCATGAAAATCACTTTAAACATGCTAATTTTAGCTCTAACACTGATGATCCACCTACAAATGTGAACTGACGTTCAAAAATAAAACATTTGAAAACGGACCATTTTCCACATTTCTGAAGCATGACGTAATGGGGGGGTGTTATCTCTTTTGTCGAAAATCAGCCGTTTTTGCTCGAAGATTAAATGCCTCCAAATGGTATTTAATTAACTTCCCGGGGGTAAGAAACCCTTTTTGAGAACTCAGAGTGAGTAAATTGGCCATTTTCATGCACTTTTAACCATTCCATAAATCTTGTGTTTTGGGCCCCTGGAAGCATGAAAATCATTTTAAACATGCTAATTTTAGCTCTAACACTGATGATCCACCTACAAATGTGAACTGACGTTCAAAAATAAAACATTTGAAAACGGACCATTTTCCACATTTCTGAAGCATGACGTAATGGGGGGGTGTTATCTCTTTTGTCGAAAATCAGCCGTTTTTGCTCAAACATTAAATGCCTCCAAATGGTATTTATTTCACTTCCCGAGCCCCTGGAAGCATGAAAATCACTTTAAACATGCTAATTTTAGCTCTAACACTGATGATCCACCTACAAATGTGAACTGACGTTCAAAAATAAAACATTTGAAAACGGACCATTTTCCACATTTCTGAAGCATGACGTAATGGGGGGGTGTTATCTCTTTTGTCGAAAATCAGCCGTTTTTGCTCGAACATTAAATGCCTCCAAATGGTATTTAATTAACTTCCCGAGCCCCTGGAAGCAT